>NC_082655.1:52977301-53280331 GCF_028023285.1 Balaenoptera ricei
AGTTTCAAAACATTCTCATTACTTTAAAGTAAATCTTTTACCCATTAAACAGTTTCTCTCCCTTTTTTTTTCTCCCTCAAGCTCCTAGCATCCACCAATCTGTGTTCTGTCTCCATGGATTTATCTGTTCTGGATATTTTGTCTAAATGGAGTCACATAATATGTGACCTTTTGTTCCTGGCTTCTTTCACTTAGCGTAATGTTCTCAAGGTTCATCCTTGTTGTGGCATGTAACAGTACTTCATTGTTTTTCATGGCCAAATAATATTCCATTGTATATATATATATATATATATATATACTATAATTTGTATCCACTCATTCACTGATGGACATTTGGGCTATTTCCATCTTTTGGCTCTTGTGAATAGGGCTATTATACAGGCTTGTACAAGTATTTGTTTAACTACCTGCTTTCCACTATTTGAGGTATATACCTAAGTGTGGAGTTGTGAGTTCATATAATAATTCTGTGATTAACTTTTTGAGGAACTGTCAAACTACTTTCCACAGCAGCTGAACCATCTTATGTTCCCAATAACGTATGGGGTACAAGGGTTCCAATTTCTCCATAACCTTGCCAACACTTATTTATCATTTTTTTTAAATTAAAACCATTCTACTGGATTTGAAGTGGTACCTCTGGATGGTGACTTTAAAACATTGGACGGTTTTGAACACATCTTTAACATCTGTAGAGGTAAATTTATTGTGAAGCTAATAAATCTTATGTTTCAGAGTCCTTCACTGAAGACTGTGTTGAAATTAGAATTCAATTTTCTATTCTTTTTCATTAAAAGAGGCCTATAAATTATGTTTCCAGCCCCACAAAACTTGAATTCTCCCGCACACAAGCAAATAAGAATATCTACTGTTCAAGAGTATAACAACAATATCCCTATCTCCACCTATGGTGGTGTATTCTCTTGCTTTCAAAGTCACCGTGCTTGACTTAAAGCCTTTATGACAAATAATCTTACCACCTGAGAAAGATGTTTAAGAACCTAGTATTACAGGTAGCATGACATAAATCATAATAATCCCAGCCACTTATCAATTGCAGGACACCCTGAGACCAGCTTATTGCTAGAAAGCCAAACATAAATTTCTGTTTCCAAAAGGATACATACACAGTTCTGCTGGCAATTACCTCTTCTTCTCAAATATCAAATTAAAAAGAACAGAGCCATAGGGAGTCTGCAATATTTTAAAGCCATAATCTCTTTTACATTACTTCTGCATTTTGCTTGTAGCCAATAAGGTGATTCTGTCACATTCACTAAGAGGAATCAAATTTATATGACTATTGATGTCCCTGATTTACATAAAAATCTGTGATGCACATCCAAGATCTGTACTGACTACAAATAGATCAAATGGCGAGCTCCCTCAACCATGCTCATATGATTTATGAGTCAGATTTACTGCTGTGTGCTGTTATGCCCTTCAGAAACTAGGTTATTTGAATTGAATATTCAGTGTAATACAGTATGTGACAGACTATGCAAATTATTTGCACAAGACATGACATGGTAAGTAATTTTGACTGTAAAGCTTGATTACAATGTTCATCAGGAGACTGGCCTGCCTCTCCAAAAAGCCTTGGAAATTTATGTTATTGTCCCATATGGTGTTCTTTGTTTTCCACATTTTCCTCTTAAAGATCCAAGTGTATTCCCATAATTTATCATTTATTCTCCCCTGCAAAATATTCCCTTTACCTTACATATAAGCAAACTAAGTTTAAGTTAGTGTCATTCAATTTTAACAAGTTCACTTTCCAGTTCATTTTGTTAAAATAGGACCAAATGACTAGATTCTTACTCAGTTGTGTTGATGTACTCTGAATATTCTCCACTTTTTAAGAGAAGTAACTCACTATAAGACTAGTTTGGCTTCTTAAAATCAAAATACTTACCTTTCACAGATCACCAAACATTGAGTTCTAATTATTTCCATTTTTTTTCTTCTACAATTCTGTCAAAATTTGTTAAGAGCCTTCTATCACTTATTTTCATACATGGTTTTTTATTTTCATACATGGTTTTTCAGTTAGTTCATCAGGAAAGGGATATAATAAAGCCCATCTCATTGAGTTTTGTGAGAAACATGTGTGATATTGACACAGCTAGCATTCAAGAAAAGTTAGGACTTTTCCCCCTTCCCTTCAAGAAGAGAAAATAGGTGCTTAAGCAAAGGAAAATGTGTGACTTCTGCCAACATTTACAGATTTAATCTTGTAAGACTACTCTCATGGAACAATATTTCTCACACTTTACTGTGCATACAAATTATCTGAGGAGCTAGTCAAAATGCAGATTCTTTTTCAATAGATCTGGGGTGGGGCTTGATATTCTGGGTTTCTGAAAAGTTCTCAGGGGATGCCAATACTACAGGTCCACAGACCACTCTCTGAGTGACAAGGTTATAAAACTCCATGTTTCTACCTAAGTGTGCTAAATGTAACTAAGCAGGTAACTTGCTGTTTTTTTATTTAATGAAACTTTTAATTTGGGATAACAGTAGATTTATATACAGTTATAAGAAATAATATAGAAACCTCCCATATACCTTTCACCCAATGATAACATCTTGCAAGCTATAGAACAATAGCACAACTGGTATATTAACATTGATAATCCACTGATCTTACTCAGATTTCCCTGGTATTCCTTGTACTCATTTGTGTGTGTGTGTGTGTGTGTGTGTTTTATGTAATTTTATCACATGTGTAAGTTCACGTATCCATCACGAATCAAGATACAAAAGAGTTCTATCAAGGATCTCTCCTGTTGCCATTTATAACCACAAGCATCTCTCTCCCTACCCAGCACCCTGTCCCTTTCCTGCCCCCTGACAATCACTAATCTGTTTTCCAACTCTATAATTTTGTCATTTCAAGAATGTTATATAAATGGAGCTGTCAGCATCTAACCTTTGGAGACTGGTTTTTAATCAGTATAATTCCTAGAGATTCATGCAAGTTATTGTGTGCATCAATAATGCATTCTTCAGGGTATATTGCACCACTATTTACAATAGCCAGGACATGGAAACAACCTAAACATCCAATGACAGATGAATGGATAAAGAAGATGTGGCACATATATACAATGGAATATTACTCAGCCATAAAAACGAATGAAATTGGGTCATTTGTAGAGATGTGGATGGACCTAGAGTCTGTCATACAGAGTGAAGTAAGCCAGAAAGAGAAAAACAAATACTATATATTAATGCATATATGTGGAATCTAGAAAATTGTTACAGATGAACTTATTTGCAGGGCAGGAATAGCGACGAAGACATAGAGAAGGGACATGTGGACACGGGGGAGATGGGGAGGGTGGGACGAATTGGGAGATTAGGTTTGACATAAATACACTACCATGTGTAAAATAGATAGCTAGTGGGAACCTGCTGTATAGCACAGGGAGCTCAGTTTGGTGCTCTGTTATGACCTAGATGAGTGGGATGAAGGGTGGGAGAGAGGTCCAAGAGAGAGGGGATATAGGTATACATAGAGCTGATTCACTTCGTTGTACAGCAGAAACTAATACAACATTGTAAAGCAATTTTACTCCAATAAAAAAAAAAAGAAATTAAAAAAAATAATGCATTCCTTTTTTTCCCATTATATGGCTGTACCATAGTTTAATCATTCAGTCACTGAAGAACATCTAAGTTGTTTTCTGTTTGGGTTTATGACCCCAAAAAATCTGCTATTGAACATCTGTGTACAGGCTTTTGTGTGAACACAAGTTTTTAGTTCTCTGGGATAAATGCTCAAGTGTGCAATTGTTGGTCCATATGATATGATAGTTTTATAAGAAATGATGCAGTTTCTCCATATTATTGCCAACATTTGGCGATGTTACTTTTTTTATTTTAGCCATTTTGATAGATGTGTAGTGATAGATCACAGCAGTTTTAATTTGTATTTCATAATGGTCAGTGATGTTCTAGATCTTTTCATGTGCTTATTTGCCATCTGTATATCTTATTTTGTGAAATGTCTGCTCATGTCTTTTGCTCAATGTATACTTGGATTCTTTTGACTTTTTGCTAGTAAGTTTTGAGAGTTTTTTATGTACTCTAGATACTAGACCTTTGTGAGATATGTAGTTTGCAAGTATTTTCTCCCACTCTGTTGCTTGCCTTTCATCCTTCTAACGGGATCTTTCACAGAGCAAAAGTTTTTAATTTTAATCAGATACAATTTATCCATTTGTTTCTTTTATGGACTATGTTTTTGGTGTCCAAGTTAAGAATTCTTTGCCTAGTCCTAGACACAGAAGAATTTCTCCTTTTTTTCTAAGAGTTTTATAGTTTTATATTCAGCACACAGTTTATGATCCATTTTGAGTTAGTTTTTATATAAAGTATGAGTTTTAGGATAAAGTTCATTTTTTTGTCTTGGATGTCCAGTTGTGCCAGAATGACATGTTGAAAGGGCTGTTCTTCCTCCTCTGAATTGTTTTCATACCTTTGTCAAAAATCAGTTGGTGCATTTTTAATGGTAGCATTGTTTTGTCCCCAAACATGAAGGTCTGTCCCCTGCAACAGAAAACTGATAGCAATCAAGACTAGGGCAGTGGGAATTTCCTGGCAGTCCAGTGGTTAAGACTCGGTGCTTTCACTGCCATGGGCCCAGGTTCAATCCCTGGTCAGGAAACTAAGATCCCACAAGCCATGCGGCGTGGCCAAAATAAATAAATAAATAAGACTATGGCAGTGAAACAGTCAATACAAATTTCCTTATGAAAATATAATTGCTAGAAGAGAAGGAAAATTATTATGGCCTGCTTTCATCCTAAGGAAAGTTTCAATATAGAGCCAGACTACTAGCACAGTTCTTTCACTGAGTTTCAGCAGTTATCAGCAACCTGTTTAGTTTCATCTTGCTCTTTATTAATCTACTTCTAATAGACACTTTATCTCTTCATTTATTGGTTTAAAGGTCAAAAATTATTTAAGTTTTAGCCACATGCTAAAATTATTTAAGTTAAAGCCTCTTGCTTTAACATGTTTAGTTTGGCTTTTTAGTGCTTCAGTTCAACTTGATGTCTCTTTTAACATTTAGAAGAAGAAGGGAAAGAAGAAACAATGAATTGGGCATTTAGCGTATCTCTTAAATACATGCACCACTCTCTCCTTTATTTCAACATTAAACTGAATACTCATTTTTTATTCTTTCATTATTAGATACTATTAATTATATACCTGAGATATAATTGATGTATCTCTATACTTTCAGAGAAAAGAAGCTGGGCAAATATTTTCCAATCAAGGAAATGTATCTCCGCTAACCATTTACTACTCAATCACTCTTAAGGAAGAATCTATCCAAGAACTTTGCCCAGCCAGACACTGAACTGCCAAATTTCTAAATGGGCAGGGATGGGCAGCCTGGTGCTCCAGGGCTTTAAAGTCTGACCACAGGACAGGGATCAAGATAGCAGAGTAAAATGATCCTGAGCTCACCTCCTCAAATGGACACACCAAAACTACAACTACGCATAGAATAACTGTCCTCTGAGAATGACCTGAAAACTAACAGAACAGCTCTTCTACAACTATGGATATAAAGAAAAAACCACATTGAGATGGGTAGGAGTCAGGACTCACATCTCCAGGGTGGTGACCCACAAGCAGGAGGGGTATCACAAACGTGAAGGTCCTCCTTCAGGAGTGAGAGGTCTGAGCCCCACATTGGGCACCTCAGCTTTGGGGACCTTCACCAAGTAGACAAGCTCCCATAATATCTGGCTTTGAAAACCAGCAGGGCTTACATCTAGAAGAGCCAGTGGGCTATGGGGAACCAAGACTCTGCTCTTGAAGGGCTCACATGCAAACTCACTACAAATCTGAGCATAGAGGCAGCAGTTTGAAAAGCACCTGACCATAAGTGAAGAAGATTTATTGACTAACTTTAGGGCAAGTGCCAAAAAGGCAGGGGTCTGCTGGAACTTTATCTGGGGACCAAAGTGCTGGTGGATGCCATTTTTATTCTCCTCTACCTAGCTGGCCTGGCACTGGCATGCTCCATTTCTGACATTCACCATCTACATTGCTAGCACCCCTTGCCCCACCTTGGCATTCCCCTCCTGACCTGCCCCACCCAACCAGCCTGCCCTAGTCAGCACCCGTCCAATGCAGCTCCCACATTGCCACATTTTGTTGGTGGCCCAAGACCAGACTAGCACCCCTCAGATTAGCTACTGCCTCTCCACACTCAGCCGGTGGCCTCTGCCAGGATAGGTGCCCCTCCTAGAGTGGTTCCCAACTTACCACACCCAGTTGGCATCCTTGGATCAGACAGGCACCTCTCCAAAGTGACTCCCACCCCAGGGGCAACCCTACCCACCAGTGCACCCACAACAATCATGGCACCACCAAAATAAAGGGCACATGCAGCCTACATGGGGGACACATCTGAAACACCAGGATCTAGTAACGAGGAGGGATTGCTTTTCTAGGCCCCAACTTTCTACATAAGGCCACTCCTTCAAGACCAGGAGACATAACTGATCTACCTAACACATAAACAAACACAGAGAGGTAGGATAAATGAGGAAACAGAGAAATATGGTCAAAACAAAAGAACAAGACAAAACCTCAGAAAAAGGATGAAACGAAATTGAGATAATTAATCTAATAAAGAGTTAAAAGTCATGGTCATAAAGATGCTCACCAAAATCAGGAGAAAACTGGATTAACACAGTGAGAACTTCAACAATGAGATAGAAAATATAAAAAAGAACCACTTAGAGGTGAAGAATACTATAACTAGAATGAAAAATACACTAGATAAATTAACAGCAGATGAGCTGATTCAGAAGGACAGATCAGTGAACTGGAAGGCAGAGTAGTGGAAATCCCCTAATCAGAACAGCAAATTAATTAATTAATTAATTAATTTAAAAAGAATTTTAAAAAGACAGGATAGTTTAAGAAATCTCTGGGACAACTTCAAGCATACTAACATCCACATTATATGGGTCCCAGCAGGAGAAGAGAGACAGAAAGGGACAGAAAACTTATATGAAGAAATAATGGCTGAAAACTTTCCTAACCTGAAGAAAGAAACAGATGTCCAGGTACAGGAAGCAGAGTTCCAAATAAGATGAACCATAAAGACACACTCCAAGACACGTCATAATGAAAATGTCAAAAGTTAAACACACAATCTTAAAGGCAACAAGAGGAAAACAACTAGTAATGTATAAGGAAATTTTCTGCAGAAACATTACAGGCCACAAAGAACTGGAACAATATATTTAAAGTACTGAAAGGAAAAAACTTACAAGAATATGCTAACTGCAAGGTTATTATTCAGATTTGGAGATATAAAGAGTTTCCCAGAGAGGCAAAAGCTAAAGGTGTTTATCACCACTAACCTGCCTGTAGAAGAAAGGTTAAAGGAACTTCTTTCAGCAAAAAAGAAAAGGCCATAACTACCAATAAGAAAATACAAGAAACAAACAATCTCACTGGTAAACACAAATATATAGTGCAGATAGTGGATCAATGACTTACAAAGCTAGTATGAATGTTAAAAAACAAAGGTAGTAAAATCAACTATGTCTACAATAATTAGTTAAGGGATACACAAAATAAAAAGATGTAAAATATGCTATCAAAACTCAAAAACCTATAAAAGATACACAAAAAATAAAGAGAAAATAATCCAAATGTAACACTAAAGATAGTCATAAAATCACAAAGGGAGAAAACAAGAGAAGAAGAAAGGAACAGAGAGGAATTATAAAAACAAGAAAACAATCAACAAAATGGCAATTAGTACATATGTATCATTACTTTAAATGAACTAAATGCTCCAATAAAAATACATAGAGTTGCTGAATGAACACAAAAACAAGACCCATCTATATAATGCCTGCAGGAGACACACTTCAGATCTGAAGATACACAAAGACTGAAAGTGAAGGAATGGAAAAGGTATTATATGCAAATGGAAACAAAAAGAAAGCTGGGGTAGCAATACTTATGTCAGACAAAACAGACATAAAAACAAGGCTCTAAAAGAGATTTTTAAAAGGATATTGCATAATGATACAGGAATCAATCCAACAAGAGGATATAAGACTTTAAAACACTAATGCACCCAAAATAGCAGACCTAAATATATAAAAGAATATTAACAGACATAGAAAGAGAAATTGACAGTAAAACAATATAGTAAGGGACTCTAATACACCACTTACAGCAAAGGATAGATCATTCAGACAGAAAATCAATACGGAAACACTGGCCTTGAATGATATATTAGACCAATAAACTTAATAGATATATAGAGAACATTCCATCCAAAACAGCAAAGTACACATTGTTTTCAAGTGTACATGGAACATTCTCTAGGATACAACACATGTTAGGCCACAAGACAAGTCTCAATAATTTGAAGAAGATTTAAATCATGTGAAACATCATTTCTAATCACAACAGTATGAGACTAGAAATCAACTACAATTATTATTTTTTTTAATTTTATTTATTTATTTATTTATTTATGGCCATCTTGGGTCTTCGTTTCTGTGCGAGGGCTTTCTCTAGTTGCGGCAAGTGGGGGCCCCTCTTCATCGTGGTGCGCAGGCCTCTCACCATCGCGGCCTCTCTTGTTGCGGGGCACAGGCTCCAGACGCGCAGGCTCAGCAATTGTGGCTCACGGGCCTAGTCGCCCCGCGGCATGTGAGATCTTCCCAGACCAGGGCTCAAACCCGTGTCCCCTGCATTGGCAGGCAGATTCTCAACCACTGTGCCACCAGGGAAGCCCCTACAATTATTTTTAAAACTGAAAAAAAAAACAGATGGAGTCTAAACAATATGCTATACAACAACCAACGGGTCACTAAAAATATCAAAGAGGCAATAAAAAAAAATACCTGGGGACAAATGAAAATGGAAGCATAACATTACAAAATCAATGTGAGGCAGCAAAAGCAGTTCTAAGAGGGAAGTTTATAGTAATACAGACCTACCTCATAAAGCAAGAAAAATATCAAAAAAAACATTATATTCTTATACCTAAAGGAACTACAAAAAAAGAAGAAACAAAGCTCAAAGTTAGAAGGAAGGAAATAAAAAAGATCAGAGCAGAAATAAATGAAACAGAGACCAAAAAAACAATAAAAAAGATCAATGAAACTAAGAGCTGGTTCTTTGAAAAGATAAACAAAATTGATAAACCTTTAGCCAGACTCATCAAGAGATAGAGAGAACCCAAATAAATAAAATCAGAAATGAAAGAGAAGTTGCCTCTGACACCACAGAAATACAAAGGATCATAAGAAACTATCAAAATGGACAATCTGGATGAAATGGATAAATTCCTAGAAATGTACAATCTTCCAAGACTGAATCAGGAAGAAATAGATAATATGAACAGACCAATTATCAGTAAAGAAAGTGAATCAGTGCTAAAAAAATTTAAAAAAAACAAACCCCCAACAAACAAAAGTCCAGGACAAGACAGCTGTACACGTGAATCTTACCAATCATTTAAAGAATAGTTAACACTTAACCTTCTCAAACTATTCCGAAAAATTGAAGAAGGAACACTTCCAACCTCTTTCAGCAAGGTTGGCATCATCCTGATACCAAAACCAGATAAAAACCTCACACACACAAAAAAATTACAGTCTAATATACTTGATGAACATAGGTGCAAAAATCCTCAATGAAATATTAGCAAACCAAAGTCAATGATACATTAAAAGGATCATGCACTATGATCAAGTGGGATTTATTCCAGGGACTCAAGGAGGGTTCAGAAAGGCTATCATCAAAAAGACAAAATATAACAGGTGTTGGTGAGGATGTGGAGAAAAGGAAACCCTTGTTCACTGTTGGTAGGAGTGTAAACTGGTACAGCCACTACGGAAAACAGTATGGAAATTTCTCAAAAAATTAAAAATAGAACTACCATATGATCCAGCAACTCCACTTCTGGGTATTTACCCAAAGAAAATAAAAACACTAATTGGAAAAGATATATGCACCTCAATGTGCAGCACTATTTACAGGAGCCAAGATATGGAAGCAACCTAAGTGTCTATTGATAGATGAATAGATAAAGAAGATGTGATATACATGTATATCACATATATATGGTGGAATATTGCTCAGCCATAAGAAATAATGAAATCTTGCCATTTGGGACAAACTGGGTGAGCCTAGAGGGTATTATGCTAAGTGGATTAAGTCAGATAGAGAAAGACAAATACCTTATGATTTCACTTACAAAACTAACTAAACTAAACTAAAACAGACTTATAGATACAGAGAACAAATGGATGGCTGCCAGAGAGAAGAAGAGTAAGGGGATAGGCGAAATAATTGAAGGGGATTAAGAGGTACAAACTTTCTGTTATAAAATAAATAAGTCATGGGGATGTAATACACAGAATAAGGAATATATTGTATTAAAAATATACAATAATATTGTATTAATTTTAAATGGTGACATCTGGTAACTAGACTTATCATGGTGATCATCTCATAATATACGTAAATGTTGAATCACTATGTTGTACACCTGAAACTAATATAATATTGTATGTCAATTACACTTTAATTTTTAAAAAGCTGATCAAAACTACACACAAGCCACCAGAGTTTAGGCTTCTGTTCAACAGTCCTGTACCCCAGTGTGCAGAATATAACCTAACTCCACTTATTTGATGATCAGCACCCTGAATTCTCCTCCATTGCCTAGTCTGATTTATTTCTGTGCTATTTTCAGCTTCTCTGAGGCTCTCTTGTGATTTTGCTTCATTGACCCAGACAGTCTTGGTTTCTCTCTTTTTATAAATTATCTTTCTTCACACTTAAATTATTGAATTGCTCCAAAGGGAAGCCTTTCCTGCCAGGAGCTCTCCACTGGCATCCTTATGGAGGAAGCCGATCTCTGCATCATGAGCTTCTGTTCCATCCTCAGGCCACAGCAACATGTACTGCTGCTAAAACAATTACAAATCTGCCTCAAGGTAACTGACATTTTTGAGGGGGGAGTTGAAATTGTTCTACACTATCTTTGTCACACCTGCCTCTTGCTATCCATGATCTCATTCCCAATTTGCTCATAGCAGAAGAAGACAGAACCCAAAACATTCATCTTCTGTGGTTTAGTAATGATTGGTATTACTGTGCCTTAAAGAAAGGAAACCAAGCCTTGTCCTTTCTCTAGATTTTGTCCTCTCTGATGCAGTAAAACTAACTGGGTGCAGATATCTACTTAGGCAATATTTTCACTTAAGATTAGTAGGTGGATGAGATTAGTAGGTGGATGAGTAGACCCACAGTCTGCCCTGAAGAAATAACATATCTCTCTGCAGCATGTGATTTCAAAATTTAGATTCAGGGAAAAGTTGGAGAATTTACTTTAGTCTCAAGGTCTAAACTGAATTTCTCAACATAGCTTTTATTGGAGCTCTATATTCTCCACCAGCGAAAATCCCAACTCCTTCACCTGCTTCCTCTTTTTAAACTATTTTACCTTTTAAATTATGTTCCTACCATCAGAGGAAGAGACCTCCATACAACGCCTGATATGAATATTGAATTTACTGCTTTATAAGCAAGTCAGAGCTATGCTTGGAAGGTTAAGTCTTCCTGATCAAAGCAAAGAGCTGGTCTTACATAAAGTTTGACACCATGGAGTTCAAGAAAAAATCATTTTCCCTTAGAAATTTCTAAGTCTTCTAATATTTTCTAGAAATTTCTAGTATCCAGTAGTGCCAATGAGAAATCTCATGCCAATCTAATGCTTCTTTATTTATAGGCATTTTTTTCCACTTCTGGAAGCTTTTAGGATTTTTCTCTTTAATCTTAAAGTTCTGAGATTTAAACAGTTTGCTAAGTTTGGGTTTTCTCTTATCTCACTCACATTTGGTGATCCTTTTAAATCTAAAGACTTGTGCATTTCTTCAGCTCTAAAAAAAAGGTTTCTCTATAGTTTTAATTAATTTATCTCCTTTTTCTCTCATCTCTCCTTTGGGAACTTATCTAGCTTTTGTTAGAACTTCTAGATCTATCTTTCATGTCTTACTTACCTTTTTTACCATCAATCCTCTTACCACGTCTTGCATGCTTTTATATTTCCTGTCCTTCTGTGTTATATTCTGGGAGAATTCTTCAGCTTACTAATTCTCTCTTCAGTTTTGTCCATTCTGCAATTTAGCTAATCTCATAACTTTTTTGTTTTTATTGTTGTTGCTATTTTATTTTTGATTTTTGGATGATTAAAATTTTTATCTCCAAGTCTCTAGTTGATTCTTTTTCACAATTAACATTCTACGTAACATAAAATAGATTCCCTCTCTTATCTCCATGAAGATATAAATCTTTTATAAAAATTATTGTCTGTTTTGTTCATTTTATTTCCTCAGGTATTAGTTTTTATTTTCTTTAATGCTTCTCATAGTGCTGATTTTGCACAATTGTTTGACAATCTTTGGCTTGTGTGATCATCATTGTATTGAAATTCTCCATAACTTCAGTAGATCAGCTGTATACAAAGGGAGATAATAGACGTGGGCTACCTTAGGGATGGAAGTATTTTATAATCAACATTGTTTATTATCAGCACATAGTGACAATAAAAAGACTGACTTTTAGTTATGTATATTTTTTTAATTATCTGCAGACATTGCCCCCCTTAATTGCCATCATCTGGGGAAGATCAGTCCCACTAAACCCTTTCTCACTCCACCTCCTCAATTCATCCCACCACGTGATAAGCCATTGCTATGGATTCTGTTCCATTTACTGTCTTCTTTCTACAGTGATTGTGGGGAAAAACATTGCTAAGAAAAAAATAGATAAGCAACAAGGATTACAGTAAAGCACTATGAATTATACCCAATATCTTGTAATAACCTATAATGGAACATCTGAAATTACATCAGCCAAAAAACTGAATCACTATGCTGTACACATGAAGCTAACACAATTTTGTAAATAAACTATACTTTAATTTAAAAATTGCTAAGGGTATAACACTAACTTATTGTCTGGGCATATAGTCCCTTATTCCCTCTGAGTTTTGCCATCCACCTGGGATACAGCTCTGTTTCTCCAGTCCAAAACCCGTATTACTGCCCCACCCTAGAGACAATTGCTTCTGCTTTCATCCACTCCATGCAGACTTGGTGAGAAAGAAGTCAACCTACTTCACTTACTGTGAACATTGTTCCTCATATAATCACCCTAATGGTAGACTGTGGCTCTTGAACCACCCTCTTCAAGGGTAGAGTACTTCCAGAACCCTTCTCACTTTGCAAAAAATATCTGTGAGGGTTTTAGGCAGTGGTTTTCTTCATTAATAATAACAACAGTGGCCTGCTCTAAGCGCTTCACAATTTGTGAGAATTTGTGAGAATTAAATGAGTTAATGAGTACATGAAGCCATGTACCTTCTGTCACTAAAAAACTTCTCACATTTCCTATTTTCCAGCTAGCAATTTCCTGTTTTCCATCACTGTAGATTTTCTTAATCATCTTTTCTGTCATTTCTAGAGATTTATGGCATTCAGCATATTATCTTGATCTAATTTTTTATCTGCTTCTTAAAATAGATTTACCCTTTTTTTTTCTAGACATGTAAGCATTCTGTAATAGTCTGCTCAGGCTGTCATAACAAAATACCACAGACTGGGCAGCTTAAACAACAGAAATTTATTTTCTCACAGTTCTGGAAGCTAGAAGTCCAGACCAAAGGGCTGTCATAGTTTGTTTGTTAAGACTTCTCTTCCTGGCTTGTAGACAGCTACCTTCTTATTATGTCCTGACTTGGCCTCTCTTCTGTAAATGTACAGAGAGAGAGAGAGCTCTCTGGTGTCTCTTCCTCTTCTTATAAGGACACCAATCCTGTTGGATTAGGATCTCATGACGCTATTTAACTTTAATTACCTTCTTAAAGGTCCCATCTCCAAATAGTCACATTGGGGGTTATGATATCAACATATGAATTTGGGGGGGACAATATTCAGTCCATAACACATTCTAATAGATCAATTCTTAAAGAAAACAGCAATTTACTCAGAGAAAGCTAATAAGTAAGAACAAATGTAAGGACACGTGTAAAATGAAAGAGAAGGATATTAACTAAAGAATCTTCAAAGTGAATACAGAGTATGGTATCTTTCCTGATGAAAACTACTGTGCAAAAATATCTGTAGCATAAATGAATGTGACATTCAAAACGCACCTCAACTTCCCCAAGACACCAATTTTCAGGAACATTTGTGAACATATTCTTTGACTCATTCAGGCTGATATTGTATAAAAGAAATTATAAAAACATAGTTGTTGCTTACTTTACTCTCAAACCTGAAACTCTTTAGGGAATTTAAGATGTTTATTAAAATGAAATATATTAGTATTAAGACGATTTCATGTTGATATTGATATGCTATAAAAGAAATCCAAATTCTCTTTCCAATTGGGTAAAGATTTGGAAAGGGTTACTATTCTTATGTTGTTGATGTGTTTGTATGTGTATATGTGTGCATATACATGTACATATGGGACTTATGGATATAAATTTTAAATCTATGTGGCAATATTTTTGTAACTTTTTGGTTACTTTAGTCTTAAGTAGTCACTTAACTTTTAACAAACTTAGGCACCACCACACTTATTATGGACCATTAGAATGTGATTCATAACAATAAAAATAAGCGTTATGTACACAACCTCCAGCACTTACAGATTAACAGAAGAAGAGATCTAGAGAGTAGACTGCTGGAAGAGGTTTGCAAACAAGATTTGGAGCCATAAATGTATCGTAGGCTGTTCTACACAGATCAAGAATAATTTAGATTAGGAAATTGTGTATCATAATATCCATATGTACAAATTAATGTGTACAAACTATACCATATGTAGAAGTGAAATGTGACAACTCAAAATTTTCACAGTATTTAGAGGTAAATGTGAGAAGATAGCAAAGTGAGAATTGGTTAAGTTATATATTAATGACCCAAGTTTTTGCTTAAAATTTGTAGATTTTATGATAGAGCACAAGATACATTGTTTAAAATCAGAATTTTGTCCAAATTTCAAGTATTTTTGTTCAGAAATTTAATCCTACAAAATTTTTCACTTATTCAAATCAGATTTCTTTTCTTCAAATGTAAATTTTGAGGACATCTCTCTGAATTTATCATTAATTAATACAAATACAAGACTGAAAAAATGACCTGCTCCTCTCCCCGTCCCAAACTTCCCATATTAGAAAATAATATTCTTTTTTATTGAAATATAGTTGATGTACAATATTATGTTATTTTTAAGTATACTACATGGGGATTTGACATTTTCATAAATTATGAAATGATCACCACCATAAGTCTGGTAGCCATCTGTCCCCTAATAAAGTTATTAAATATTATTGACCATATTTATTATTATGTATATTACATCATGTGTCTTATTTATATTATAACTGGAAGTCTGTACCTCTTAATCCCTTTTATCAATTTTACCCACCCCTACCTCTTCCCTTCTGGCAACCACCCATTTGTTCTCTGTATCTATGAGCCTGTTATACTTTTGTTTATTTGTTTTTAGAATCCACATATAATTGGGATCATACATTATTTGTCTTCTTCTAGCTGATTTATCTCACTTAGGGTAAGGCTCTAGATCCATCCATGTTGTAAAAAATGCCAATATTTTATTTTTTTATGGCTGAATAATATTATATTATGTGTGTGTGTGTATATATATATATATACCACATCTTCTTTATCCACTTGTCTACCAATAGACACTTAGGTTGCTTCAATATCTTGGCTACTGTAAATAGTGCTACAATATACATTGGGGTGCATATACCTTTTCCAATTAGTGTTTTATTTTCTTTGGGCAAATACCCAGAAGTGGAGTCTCTTGATCATATGATAGTTCTATTTTTAATTTTTTGAGAAACCTCATACTGTTTTCCATAGTGGCTGCATCAATTTACACTTTCACGAACAGTGCATGAGGTTTCCCTTTTCTCCACATCCTCACCTACTCCTGTAATTTTTTAATAGCCATTGTGATGGGTGTGAAGTGATATCTCATTGTGGATTTGATTTGGAGTTCCCTGATGATTACTAATGTTGAGCAACTTTTCATGTGTCTTCTGGTTATCTGTATGTCTTCTTTAGAAAAATGTCTATTCAGATCCTACACCTATTTTTTAATCAGGTTTTTTGTTCTTTTGATGTTGAGCTGTATGAGCTCACTTTATATTTTGGATATTAATCCCTTATTGGATATATTGTTTGAAAATATATTCTCCCCGTCAGTAAGCTGAATTTTTATTTTGTTGCTAGTTTCCTTTCCTGTGCAAAAGCTTTATAGTTCGACGTAGTCGCATATGTTTATTTTTGCTTGTGTTCTCCTTGCCTGAGGAGACAGATCCAAAAAATATTGCTAAAACCAATGTCAAAGGGCATGCTGCTTATGTTTTCTTCCAGGAGTTTTGTGGTTTCAGGTCTTACATTTAATTCTTTAATACATTATGCGTTTATTTTTGTATATGGTGTGGGGAAGTGGTGCAGTTTGATTCTTTTGCATGTAACTGTCCAGTTTTCCCGACACCATTTATGGAAGAGTCTTCCATTGTATAGTCTTGTTTCTGTTGTCATATTTAATTGATCATATACGTGTGGGTTTATTTCTGGGGTCTTTATTTCATTCCATTGTTCTATGTGTCTGTTTTTGGTCAGTACCATAATGTTTTTATTACACTAGATTTGTTATAAAGTTTGAAATCAGAAAGCATGATAAATTCATCATTTTTCTTTTTCAGGATTGCTTTGGCTGTTAGAGACCTTTTGTGTTTCCATACAAATTTTAGAATGATTTCTTCTAGTTCTGTGAAAAATGACATTGATATTTTGAGTACAAGATTTTTGCCTCCTTGGTAGGATATTTTTCCATGGGTAATTTTTTTGTTTTGTTTTGGATGCAATAGTGAGTGGGATTGTTTTCTTAATTCTCTTTCTGATAGTTCATTATTAGTGCTTAGAAATGCAACAGATTTTTGTATATTAATTATGTATCCTACAGCTTTACTGAATTCATTAATTAGTTCTAATAGTTTTTTGCTGGTGTCAAAGATTTTCTATATATATTACCATGTCATTTTCAAATAGTGACAGTTTTACTTCTTCCTTTCAAATTTGAAAGCTTTTAATTTATTTCTTGTCTGATTGGTGTGACTAGGACTTCCAATAATATGTTGAGTAAAAGTGGCAAGAGTATACTTATCGTGTTCCTGAACTTAGAGGAAAGGCTTTCAGCTTTTCACCATTGAGTAAGATGTTGGCTGTGGATTTGTCATACATGGCCTTTTTCATGTTGAGATATGTTCCCTCTTTACCCACTTTGTTGAGAGTTTTTATCATAAATATCTTGTCCTGGACTTTTGTTTGTTGGGTTTTTTTAGTACAGACTCACTTTCATTATTGATAATTGGTCTGTTCATATTTATCTATTTCTTCTTGATTCACTCTTGGAAGATCGTACATTTCTAGGAATTTATCCATTTCTTCCAGATTGTTCATTTTATTGGTGTATAATTGCTCATGTTATGATCCTTTGTATTTCTGCAGTATCAGAGGAAACTTCTTTCATTTCTGATTTTATTTTATTTTATTTATTCTGATTTTATTTATTTATTTCTCTTTATTTCTTGATGAGTCTGGATAAAGGTTTGTCAATTTTGTTTATTTTTTCAAAGAACCAGCTCTTAGTTTCATTGATCTTTTCTATTTATTTATTTATTTGTTTGTTTGTTTGTTTGTTTAGTTTTGGTCTCTCATTTATTTCTGCTCTGAACTTTATTATTTCTTTCATTCCATCTTTGAGCTTTGTTTGTTTTTGTTTTTTCTAGTTCTTTAGATTTAAAGATAGAGTGTTATTTGAGATTTTTCTTGCTTTCTGAGGTAGGTCTGTATCTCTATAAACTTCCCTCTTAGAACTGCTTTTGCTGCCTCCCATTGATTTTGGAATGCTGTGTTTTCATTTTCATTTGTCTTCAGGTATTTTTTTATTTTCTCTTGGATATTTTTAGTGACCCACTGGTTGTTTAGTGGCATATTGTTTCGACTACAAGTGTTTGTGTGTTTTGCATTTTTTTAAATTGTAGTTGATTTCTAGTCTTATACTCTTGTGGTCACCAGAGATCTATGCTCTAAGCGTGCCCCATGTGGGCTGTGAACCCCCGTCTGCTGTGGTAGGTCTGACTTCTGTGGGCACACTGTTAAGCAAGGCTTTCCCCAGCCCACTTGACTGCAAGGCCTTGCTTCATGCAGTGACTGTGGCCCAGTGGTAGGTGAGGCTGGGTCCCCACATGCCTGGGTGCTAAGCCTGGGGGCCATGGGGCCACAAGACTGGTACCAGCCTTCCAGTGGTCACAGCCAGATCCCTTCGTGGATAAGAGGCAGTGGGTCTGGTGCCCGTCCACTGGTAGGCAGGTAAGCCCCCAGTGCTAATATGCTAGAGGGAGGATTCCTAAATGACACTTCCCAGCACCAGTGTCCACACAGTGCAACAAGCTCCCAAAAATGGCTGCAGCCAGCATTTCCATCCCCAGGGGGAGGCCCAGTTGCCTCCTGCCTCTCCAGGAGGCTTTTCAAGATGAGCAAGGGGATCTGACCCACGTTCCTCTTAAACTATTGCCTCTGTGCTAAGACATGTAGAGAGTGAGATTTTACATGCACCTTTTTAAAGCAGAGTCGTTGTTTCCTGTAGCCTTCTGGCTCTCCCAAACATAAGCCCCACTGGTTTTCAAAGCTGGACACTTCAGGGGTTCATCTCCCCAATGCAGGACCACCAGTCTGAGGAGCCCAATTTGGGGCTCAGATCCCTCACTCCTTGGGGAGGACCTCTCTGATTGTGATATTCCTCCCATTTGTGGATCACTGACCCAGGAATGTGGGTCCTGACTGTACCATGTCTCCACCCCTCCTACCCATCTTGTTGTGGTCCCGTCTTTATATCTTTAGTTGTAAAATTATTTCTGCTAGTCTTCAGGTCTTTCTCATACACAGTTGCTCTGTTAGATAGTTGCTTATAGATAGTTGTAATTTGGATGTACCTGTGTGAGGAGGTGAATTCAGGGTCTTCCTACTCCTCCATTTTGCTCACACCTTTCCTGGAGTATAATTTTCTTTACCTAATTCCTGTCTGTTATTCAAGACAGAAATAGCAAGTTTTAAAGACTTTGACCAACTGGAATTTTTTAAATGAGTTAAGTCATTGAAAAATGAATTAATTCTTAATTAAGCATTAATTAAGAAGAATCTAGCAAAATTTGCAAAAGCCAAAAATTATTCAAGAAGATCTTATTATAAGAAATAAATACTACTTTTAAATGAATTTAGGAACTAATGAATGGAAATCTAAAATATTATTTAGAGAACAAAGGCAGGTTCTAAGTACTTCTTTTACAAAATACTTGTTAAGACAAATGAAGAGAAAAATGACAAAATTTGATGACATTAAAATTTTCCCCAACCAATTTTCTTAAAAATTACCAATGAAATCTTACTTGTTAAATTTAAAGTCCTCCCCTAGTCCCCATCTTACTCACTTTGTGTTATGACTTCTTTTGTCAAACTCTTAGCTTCCCCAACTTCTGTGATATTTTTCTCTCTCAGCTTTACTTCTCTAACTGCTACTTCTCGGTTCCTTTACTTGTGCTACTCTTTAAATGTCAGCAAATTCCAAGGTTGTGGCCTCCCAGTCTTATGTTTTTCTGTATAATTTCCACCATCTCCCCTAGATAGATGATTCTTAGTTCAACTTCTCCAGTTCAGTCTCCCCTACTGATAGGGGAGACTCCCTTCTCAACTGCCCGATACACTGAATGTATTATTATTCACACCTCAAGTTTACCATATATTAATATATTTCTATTTATCTTACAACTTATGTCTCCATCTGAGTTGCCCGTGTGGTATCACAATTATCCACTTTGCTAATTCTATTAGTTTCCTAAGGCTGCCATAACAACTTACCACAAACTGAGTGGCTTAATACAACAGAAATTTATTCTCACAATTCTGGAGTCTAGAAGCCTGAAATCGAGGTATTGGCAAGGTTGGCCCTTCTGGAAATTCTGAGGGAGAATCTGTTCCATGCCTTTCTCCTAGCTTCTGGCCATTGCCAGCAATCTTTGGTGTTTCTTGGATTGTAGAGGCATCACTCCGATCTCTGCCTCTGTGGACACATGGCACTCTCCCTGTGTGTTTCTTCCATGTTTTCACTTGGCCTTCTTATAAGGAAGGACTCCAGTCATTAGATTAAAGGCCCACTCTACTCCAGTATGACCTCATCTTAACTTAGTTACATCTGTAAAGACCTTATTTCCAACTACAGTCACATTCTGAGGTTCTGGATGGACATGAATTTCGGCAGAACACTATTCAATGTAGTACATTCACCAAACTTGACATTTCCTGCTGTTACATTAATCCACATATTTTAACTCAACACTCTTCCCTCTTCAAGTCACACGTCTTCCTCACCACAACTAATTATCATCTTTCTTTTTTCAATTACTTTCTAAAACATAGCTAAAAATGTACCTCTTCTTAGAATTCTGTTACGGTTCCTCATTTGTCTCAACGGAACTTTCAAGCCAAATTATAGGTGATTGGAGATCTTATATTAAAAGGTTTGTGCCTTTATTGTCCTCTACAAGGCAGCAGCTAACACATCTTTTCTCAGGCTTTTTCCTTCTTCTTGAATATCTTCCCTTTACATTATTAAAGTATCATTCCTCCTCCTCTGACCACCACCTTCTCATTTTGCCCCATCAAAATTTGTCATCCATTTGTGTTATACTAAAGCAACAATCTTAAACTAGAGAACACGTATCACAGGGTGTACATGAAAACTTTCCTGGAGTCCTAATAAACACCAATAGTTTTAAAACAATCAAGTTCAAGATCTACATTTTACATATGTGCTCTTTCTTAAAACTGATATTCCTGAGTACAGCTGCAGACCACGAGTTTTTCTCTCCTACCTTTCTTTTCCCATTGGCTTTTCTCTCACTTTACCAAAGAAAGGCCTACTTCTAACCCATCCCAATACTACTATAATACATTGCCGTGGAGTGCAAAAAATTTCTACAGTCCCAAACACAGCGACAATTGTTGATTATGTGATTTTTTTGCCTGTATCTGATTGAATTTAGGAAGTAATGAATACTGTCATAATTATCTTATTTGCTATCAAATGTTTTTTAAAATGTGTTTTCTCTGATCCTTATCAAAAAAGAAATAAATTGCCTTTTAACTATAACTAATTCTTTATTCTTCCATAAGTACATATACAAATTTAAAAAGTCTTGTCCATCTCAATCAGAGATGGCTACCAATAAAACTTTCATGCTTGTTTATCAAAATTTGTAAAATATACTTACTGTTTCCCAAATTCTTCATCAAGGAATTATGAGGAATAATTCTTTTAAAAATATACATTATGAACTAGAATTATCAAATATAGCTTAAATGAAGCATTGTTATAAAAAGCATATACCTTTTGTTCCCTCTTATACTTCCATTCGGTATTTTGTTTTATGAAATATATATTTCTTCATCTCCATTTTTTTCATTCACAAAATTACCTGAGGAGAAATACATTCATAACTTCTGTATGTATATAGGTGGGAAAGAAGATAGGCAAGGATTACTGTAGAAAAAAGCTGTAAAAAAGAAAAGAAGGTGGAATAGATTGACATATTAATGCTCAGCTAATATAAAAAGAAAAATACATAGGTGAAATATAGCTATGGATTAGAAATGCTGACATGCTTTCTCATACAATTTTTAGCATGTTAACTGTGAGGTATGTTTGCACAGTACAAACTGGTGTTGTTAATTGGCAATTATATGGTCAAATAGGACTTACAGATAATTCAGGAAAAGAAAAACATTCTCCTTAAGTCTTAGGGCTTGAATTAGACATTTTGACAGTTTGAATACCTGACTTTACAGTCAATGATTCACCAATCCTCAACTTTTCTTTTTATGGATTTTTTTAGTGCATTGAGGTACATCAAATAAGGTCAAAAAAGATTGGAAGTAGTGGGTTTATTTATTCAATAAGCATTTATTGAAAACCTACCTTGTCCTAGATCTTGTGGAATATAAAGAAAACATACAGTTCCTGATCTTGAAAATGTCAGTCTATGATAATGTCAAATATAAACATTGCTTTAAACACCCCATATGCACTGGATCACCAAGATCTTGTTGCCAGAACTGTATTCCTGAATGTTTCCTGGGTATCACAAGCAAGGTCCTATCACACAGTGTCCTATAAACACCATGAACTGAACACACACACACACACATACACAAACACACGACTCATTTTTTCCATATGCCCACTACATACAAACATCTCCTTCTGAATTTCAATTTATATTAATGTTTTCATATATCTGGTCTCTTGTAATAGTAATCATTGTGAATTTAGTCACTTGTAATAAAAACTTAGAAATTATTCTTGATTCTTTATTTGGATTTATCCAAAAAACCCAGAAAGTTCAAATTCTTTGATTTCTGCCTCTAAATAAATTCTTTAGTCCCTCTCTTTTTCCCTCATCCACTCTAACCTAGTCTATTAACTTCTTTCTTTGCCTCCGTGCATTTACACTGCTCCTCTTCAACTCTCCCACTATTGTTACTTTTCCAAAACTTCTATCTGCTCATACCCCTCATTTGCTTAATATTCTCTACTGGTTCCTATTAGCCCATAGGCCAATGTTTAAACTCCTAAGCAGATCATACAGGAACCATCATAAGCTGACCCCACTCACCTTTCCAGACCTAACCACCATCACTCCTGACACACTCCACCACCTGGTGCCCTCCACGTACACACTGTCTTCCAGTCACACCAAAATACTTGCTGAACATGTCATATTTTTTTCACATCTTTGAACATATTGTTCTCAAGGCCTGGAAGGCCCTTATTTCATTTTGCTGTCAAAGACCTTCTAATCCTTCCAGACTTAGGATGCTTTCTCTGTGAAGCCACTCCTTGATACCCCAGGCCAAGTTCAGTGTGAGCATAGCATTTTGTACATATTTTTATTACTTACTATTAGCTACTTATTTACATCCTTGCCTCTCCCAATTAAACTATGAATATCCATAGGGCTAGTATCTGTTTAACTTATCTTTCTATTTCCAGTATAAAAAGTAGAAACTCAATAACTGTTTGATGGATGAATAAACTTCTAAGCAGACTAAGATTTTTAAGCAGAAATTTATGAAATGATATAAATGACAACACATCTTAATCAGAAAAAAAGGTTTTCTTGGTTTTGTAGACTGAATGCCCTCCTATTTCTGTATTGTGTATGATGTATCAGATTTTCTTCCATTGCGGCTCCATCTTCTCCATTCTTGAATGGTTTATAGAGGTCTTAGTGGGACACACTTGAAGAATCTTGATGCTGAAGCAGAACTTTAGACATTTGAAAGAGGTATAAGTTATACTATGATAATTATAAGGAGAGAGAGAAAGACACCGATGGTTGGAGAATTTGTAAACAACTAGATTTATGATATATTTGTAGACCTGGTGGAAAATGGATATTAGTGGAGAGGGGCTCTTTAAATGGAATCCACAGGTTACCCATTTCCAATGTGAACCACATGGGTTCCAGTTTGGAAGTGAGATGGAAAGGGCAAAGATGCGTGTGAGGAGGTGAGAACAGATAGAACTTATGGGGGCCTGTGTAGACCCAGTGTCATACTCAGAAGGAAAGTAGAGAGTGAGTTAGAACTTTGAGGAAAAGCTGTGAGGAAACTTAGATCATTATGAAGTATACTAGTTTATACAGTAAGTCCCCTACCTATGAACTTTCAAGTTGCAAACTTTCAAAGACGTGAACATACGTTCACATGTCCAATCATTTAAGTTAGTTCGTGTGTCTGGCGTACATTGTCACATGCATGCATTCTCTACAAGTGGTTGTGCTTTTGTGTATTTTACTATACAGTATTAGATAGAGTACAGTAGTACAGTATCTTTATTTCAAGCCCAGGATGTCTGGAAGCAAGCGTAAAAGCAGCGATGATGTAGCTGTTATTGCTAAGAAGTACCAAGCAATAATGATGGAAACAAAAGTGAAAATAACTGAGAGAGGGGAGTGAGGCGAAAAGATGGTAGACATCACTCATTCTTATAACATGAATCATTCAACCATTGGCATGATTCTAAAGAACAAGGACAAGGTCATGGAACATGTGAAGTCTGCTGTGCCGATGATGCTGACAATAATATTGAAGAATCGTGGGAAAGTGATGGAGGAGATGGAGAAACTTCTTCATCCTGTGGATGCAGGATCAGCATCAGCACTGAGTCCTGCTCAGCTTAATGCTGTTTCAAGAGAAAGCTAAAAGCCTTTATGAAGACCTGAAGAAGAAACACATTGAAGAATCAGAGGGCGCATCTTTTAATGCCAGCCATGGCTGGTTTCATCGATTCAAGGCTAGAGCCAACATTCACAACATAAAAGTAAGTGGCGAGGCAGCGCGTGTAGATACGGTAGCTGCCCAGGAATTTCCTGAAATGCTTCAAGAAATTATTGATGAAGGCACGTATTTGCCCAAGCAGGTTTTTAATGTGAATGTGGCAGGACTGTACTGGGAGGGGATACCAGACCAAAGTTACATCAGTAAGGAGGAAAAGTTGATGCCAACCTATAAAGCAGCAAAGGATAGGCTAACTCTGTTGTTTGGTGGCAATACTTCTGGTGATATGAAGCTGAAGCCTCTCTTAGTTTATCATTCAGAGAACCCAGGAGCCCTTAAAAACATAGCCAAGGGTTCTCTTCCTGTTGTGTGGAAGAGTAACCCCAAAGCCTGGGTTACACAGGCCATTTTAAAGGACTAGTTTTTCCACCCTTTATCCTGGAGGTAGAGTAATATTGCTTGGAAAAGGATGTCCCATTCAACATTCTTTTGTTGCTGGACAATGCTCTGGGCCACCTCCCATTCATAGACGACTTTCATCCCAGCGTCAAAGTAGTGAATCTGCCACTGAATACTTCGTCGTTCATTCAACTTATGGACCAGGGAGTTATAGGGACTTTCAAGAAATATTTATGTCACAATTTTCATCAAGCAGTAAAGGTGAGTAACAAATCAGGAATAACCTTGCAACAATTTTGGAAGGACTATAACATCTACAAGGCCATAAAAAAAAAAACCATTGACTTTGCTTGGCATGAGGTTACAGCCGTCACCATGAATGGGGTTTGGAAGAAACTTTGCCCGCAGTTTGGTCGTGATTTTTATGGATTTGAGAAGGTGGATGAGGAGTCCAAAGAGGTCTTCAGAAACTTAGTGACTCTCAGTGAGAAGCTGGAGCTAGATCTGCAAGAGAACAATTTCACTGAACTCCTTGCTGTGCAACACAAGGAGCTTACTAATGAAGACCTGACGGAATTGGAGGCCCAGAGGAAGGACAAAGAGAGACAAGAGGAAGAAGAAGTAACTGAAGAAGGAAAGAGATTCACGATGCAGGGAATAGCAAGGGGATTTTCTTTATTTGAGGAGTCACTGTTAGCTTTTGAGGCACAGGACCCGAACATAGAACGGTACACGAAGGTTGCAGCAGCCATTCAGAATGCAATCCAGTGCTACCGTGTCATTTATGATGAGAAAAAAAGAGCTACTACCCAGATGTCACTGGATAATTTTTTCAAAGGGGTAGATAGACTTGAATCCAGCAAGGAACCAGAACATGTGCCATCAACGTCAGGTGTGAGTGAAATTTCAGCTTGCCCTCTGTCTCCTATTGTTCACAATCCTTCAGCTCTACCATCTCCCACCTCCTTTCCCTCCTCCAGTCAGTAACTCTTCTTGCCTGTTCACTCGATGCCAGCCCCTATATGCCAGCTGTTGTACTGCACTACTGTACTTTTTAAGGTACTGTACTGTAAAACTGTAAATGTTTTCTTTATTTTTTGTTTGTTTTTAATGTATTATTTGTGTAAAAAAAAAGGTATTATAAACCTAATACAGGACAGTACTATATAGCCAATTGTGTTAGTTGGGTACCTAGGCTAACTTTGTTGGACTTATGAACAAATTGGGCTTATGAACACGCTCTTGGAATGGAACTCGTTCATATGTAGGGGACTTACTGTATGTTATGCTTTATATGTTTTCTTAGAAGGGAAGTTCATTAAATCACACAAGATATATTAGTTTTCTACTGCTGAATAACAAATTATGGCAATTTTAGAGACTTAAAACAACACCCATTTACTAGCTCATAGTTCCATAGGTCAGAAGTCTGGTTGGGCTTGTCTGGGTTCTCTGCTTAAGGTCTTACACAGCTGATATCAAGGTGTCAGCCAGGCCTGGCTGGGCTCTTACTTGGAGGCACCAAAGAAGAATCTCCTTCTAAGCTCATTCAAATTATTGGCAAAATGCAGTTTTTTATGGTTGCAGGACTGATGTCCTTGTTTCCTTGTTAACTAGCCATGGATCACTCTCAGCTCCTAGAGGCCTCATGCAATTCTTATCAGGGGACCCTTTTCTCCTTCAAAGCCAAAAACGGAGAATTTCTCTCAAGTAAAGTTCCCCTTGTGCTTCAAATCTCTGACATTTTCTTCTGTCACCATCTGGAGAAACTCTCTGTTTTTAAAGGGCTCATTTGGTTACATCAGGCCCAGCTATATAATTTCCTTATCTTAAAGTCAACTGAGCCACATAACACAACTAATTATGGGAGTAAAATCCACCATATTCATTTTCCCTGGGATTATGCAGACATGTACACAAAGGAGCCATCTTAGAACTCTGCCTATTGTGTCAACTATAGCTTTTTTTCTTCTCACTATACAGTCTAATGGCAGAACCACAGTCAAGAACACTCATTTGCTATTTCTGGATTCTAATTTTTCAATGGCAAATCTGTATTGCCCGAGCACTATTTCCATCAAATTTAATGCTTAAGTTGTTCTATCCAATTGCAGAAAGGAACAGTTAATAATCTTGGGTATATAAGGAAGGTGAAGAGACTTAATCCCTTCCCTGTATGTTTCTCCTCATGGGTCCAACTCTGTCACCATTTTTTTTTTCTCATTTAGTCCAAAAAGCAAACCACTTGGAGCCCCTGTTATTAATGAGTATGCCGATGCCCAGCTACACAACCTAGTGAGGAGATTGCGTCAAAGAACAGATTTCTGCAAGAGAAAGTTGGTGGAAGGTGATATGTCCTCACCTGAAGGCAGCCCCCAAACTGGTGAGCAGTGTGACCTCAAAGTACCAGGAAGAAGGAGGTTATGAGTGGACATGTATTTTGCAAATATTTTAGTTTGGGGTTCCCCAAAAGCCAACCCCAAGACAGTGATTTAGCTATAAATATTTTATATTGAGGGTGCTCCAGGAGGTGAGCGTGAGCAAGAGAGACAGAGAAGGGAGTTAAGACAATAAAGGTGTGTTAATGAAGCATTACTGCTGTGGGCCACTGGGGCTTGAGCCAGCTGAAAATCTGTATGGATGACACATCAGAATTATCCTGAAGGAGGAGGAAGCTGGGGTATCAACACATCAACTCCTGTCCTTCGTTGGCTGAGGGTTGCTGCTGGGGAATGTTGCTAATACTCCAGCATTTTAAGCAAGCCAGCTGGGAGAAATCCCCGAGGCAGAGAGATGCAGGAACCTTCTGCACATGACCTCTGGCCCACAGAATATGCACAGGCCAACAACAATATCTGTTATAGCAAGTTGTATTGTAAATATTAATTAATAATACCCATAATAAACAAAACACTTATAATAAGAATACAAGAATACTACCTGAGTACACAACAGAGCAAAGGACATCAGTGAACTAATCACATAAGGAGAGAGAAAATTATCAGTCTATCTAATAATTACAGAAATGTGCTTATGAAAAATTAATAAGTACAATAAAGTAGAGCACAAAAGTGATATATATGTCATATATACATAGATATATGTTGTATATATGTATATATATAGTATATATACATATATATACCATGATTATATCTATATAAAATGTTTATAAATGTATAGAAAAAGTAGAGAAGAAAGTGTGTTGTTTAATAACAGATAAATAAAAACTAAATTGTTAATTACATGGTATGGAGTTGAGGATTTCCTTATAATTCTGTATGAAGAAAGTTGGATTTTCAAAATGAACTATGTATTATATATAGTTTCTTTTTAAAGAGAAGGGTCTAAAATATAGTCATTATAACTTGATAAAGATTTGTTGAAAGAATATTTTGAACTTTACTTACCCATAACTGGAAGGATATAAATGAAGCTAAAGAAGCATGAAACTAGGGGACTTCCTGGTGGTCCAGTGGTTAAGACTTTGCCTTCCAATGCAGGGGGTGCCGGTTCAATCCCTGGTCAGGAAGCTGAGTCCCACATTCTTTGCGGCCAAAAAACCAAAACATAAAACAGAAGCAATATTGTAATAAATTCAATAAAGACTTAAAAAAAAAAAAAGAAGCATGAAACTGAAACCTGTGGAATGGTGCACATTTGTAATGTTTCTGTTCAATGTAAATCCAAAGCACTAACTATTTATGCTCCAAAATATGTGGGAATGAAACTTGTATTTAAAATATCCTATTTGTAACATCTTTGGGACACTTAATTTAAACTTTAAACCTGCTATTTATTTCCAAATTTTGATGTTTTCATTACTTGGATATTTTCACAAATGGCAATATTTTAAATGTCATGAAATGCCTCATCTGCCTGTATTGAGAGGGGAAGATTTTGGAATGTTTTGATTCCAAGAAATCCAAGCTTTTTCCTCATTAAGCTAATCTAACCTCTTAAAAATGTTTTCATCTCGTTTTTCCTATAAAGCAAAGCCCACAGTTTTATCATCAACACAAGAAAGCAGTGCTAAGCTAAAAGAAGAACATTATCAGAAGGTGCCTCTGACAGAGTACCTGAAGCGAATCAGACTTCCAAAAAGCATAGATTCATACACAGGTACCATCAAAGGGTGGACTATCTCAGTGGGAGGGCTGGCTATTACCAAGAACCCCTGAAACCCAAAGTCACAGATGGCTTCCATTTTCTCTAGCCAGTGTTCTGAACCTATCTAGAAAGCAGAATTTAAACTGTATTATCTGCAGTGGGTTGTTTTCCCCTTTCCAGTGAAGAGATAAAAATATTCCTGTGTGTTTTTAAAATAGTCCAGGGCCTGTCCTGTCCCTAATTAACTTCCAAAAGAAGTCCCAAAGCATTAAGTAATATGTTCACTGAACACCCCCCAAAAAAAATAATCATTATAAAATGTCTGTCACCTTCCATGGCTTCACATTGTTAATTAATCCAACTGAACAAATCCCCTCCTACAGCTTCCCTTGGGCAGAGGAAAGCCCTGTGTGCAGGGTCATGGACTGCCTTCACTGGCTGATTTGCCCCCTCCCCACTTCAGTCACACCCCTGTGGGCAAGATGTGACCTTTGGCTCACAAGCCCTGGGTGATCCTGCAGCTTAATTACCAACCAGCATAAAGCCCTTTGAGTCAGTTCTCCTGGACACGGTACCTCTGACTTTTCCTTGGGTTCCCCTTTCCTGATCTAAATAGTACAGTCACTCATGGGGACAGACTCAGTGGCCACTTCTCTAGGAGACAGGAAGAACACTCTCTAATGTCAGAAAAGCTGATTAGATGACTTATCCCTCGTAAACCCCAGTGCCTCGGCTCTAGGGGCAGAATTGTGCTGAATGTTTTAAACAGAGTCTCTTACACAAATTGCTAATTTCCAGATGGTAGTGCCCCAACTTTACCAAACTAAGCAACAGAATTATTTTAATGTTTTTTACATGCCATGTGGATTACTCCAGTCGCTATTTTTCTAGATCGATTCTATCTCCTGTGGCTCTTGCTTGTCACCATTGCCTTTAACTGGAACTGCTGGCTCATACCGCTGAGCATCATTTTCCCATATCAAACACCAAACAACGCACGCTACTGGCTTATTACGGACATCATATGTGATACCATCTACCTTTTCGATTTGCTGTTAATCCAGCCCAGACTCCAGTTTATTAGAGGAGGAGACGTAATAGTAAGTAGGGCTCGGGAGAAGCACAAACTGACAAAGGAATATCAGATTGAACTACAAAAAAACCAAATTAACAGCATTGTGTTATTTAATGTCTGACTGATTGTCTGCATGTGTGGGTCTTTAACCACTGGAACCACCAGTATAATAACAATAATAATAACAACAACAATAACAAAACAACCACTGAGCAATCACCATGTGCTGGGGGCCATGCATCTCCCTGTGCCTTAGTTTCCTCATTTAAAAAATGGGAATAACAATAGTACCTTCATAATACTGATGAGAAGACTGAATGAATTAATGCAGGTAGGGTGCCTGGAACTGTGTCTGGTGCCTATCCTCTTTTCACTCTTCACTTTCCAGATTCATCACACCTCACTCCTCATCATCAAATGCAGTGTTTTGTCCACTTCAGAAATATCATTCTTACCCTTAGGAGAAATCATCTTCTCCTGGATTTATTCTCACTGTTGAGGGAATTTCAGAGCCAATCCAATCAATCTAAGACAGAAAGAGAAGACTATGTTTTCACAAGTACACACCCAAATCGTACAGCCTCTTATACCCTGCACCCCACCCCTGGGCCCTTCCCCAGCTAACTAGAACAATGCTTCCTTTCCAACTGATGTCCACTGTGATATCCTCGTCACAGTTGCAGTGAGGGCTGCATGGAACAGATCTTCCAATGTCAAAGTAGGAAGAGCAGAGCAACCAAGTGTATGGCATCTTGGGTTCATATATGTTTTTGAAGAAGAGGGGTAGTCTCCTTAATCTCCTGAATATTTTCTTTTGAATCTCCAGATGATTTTAAGTTATCAAAATGCTGAAAGGAGTTTGGGTCATTTTTTTCTTTAAAAAATATTATTTGTTGAGGAATGCCCCCTATATTTGAAATCTTTGCTAGGAAGAAATTCTAAAGGCAAGAGCTAAAGCTATAGCAAAAATCTATTCAAAATATTCCTTGTGTGGACTTCAGAGCATTAGGTAACTCACCAGGATGATCCCCTAAGTTCACTGACAGTTTGATGAATGAAGATGTGTACAAATAAGAAATAACACCCAAAAAAGGGGACACTAATTTCAAAAGGGGGCACTAATTTCAACCTGCATTAGGTGCACAAAGGGGGGAGAAAATCAATGTCTGACAAATGGAAAATGACAAAATCAGTAAGGAGAGACTTTTATTTTCAATTTTCTAAGAGGTCTTTGCACACAATGGAGTGTTAAAACCAAGAAAAATAACCAATAAAAACACACTCAATGGGCTCTATTTAAAATGCATTATCACAAGCTACAAATATAGAGCAGGAACTAATTGCTTTGTTTGTTCAAATAAAGTTTAATGGTTTCTTTAATGTAGAGTAGGTAGTTTTAGACTTTGAAACTTGATTACATTTTGCTAAAAGGACTATGCAAGTTGAGTACCCAACCTGAAATTCTCACTACATTTAGCTATCTATGTGAAATTTGTTTTACACCATCAAATTATTCATTCATTCACTCATTCAACAAACATTTATTAAATACCTATAGTTGACAGATATTCCAGAACTGGAGGATGGAAATATCAATTCCCCAAGGGCTTGAGGGAAAACAGATACCAGATTGAGGTGCTGGAGGCCACAATAGAGGGAATTGGAAGGGTTTACAAGTTTTCCACAGCATTTATGTGCTGTATGTTTCTTCTGAGAATGGTGTTGCACAGAGAACAGAATTTTGATTCAAGGACCAACAAAAAGGGTTGCTTATTTAAAATGTCCTTTATAGACAGCAGGAATAGAGCTGGGAATGACACCATGGAGGTTATGTAGATATGAGACTTGCACCCACAACACTTTGCTAAGACTGCCAATCACAAGGATCCACGGAAACGCTCAGAGCCTTCTAGTGACCACGTCTATCAGGCCTGCCACTATAGTCAACTGCTTTTGGTCCATTAGCTACTATTTATAAACTGTTCTAGAGAAAATTAACAACTCCCTTCTCTGTGCTCTGCACATTTTACTCACACTTCTGTTATTTAATTGTTAAATAACAATTAAGTTCACTATGTTGTAGCAGAAACAAATAGCCCAGGGTCAAATTTTGCCTCTGAAATTAACTTACAGCAATACTTGAGAAAAATAAATTTACCCTTTCATTGTGTACTATCTGTGTCATCTGTAAAATAGAACTAGTACCACCGACCTCATAAACTTATTGTGAAGATTAAGTAAGACAATGTGAACACCTAGCCTAGGGTCTGGCTTCTAGAAGACGTGCAGTGAATTGCTGACTGAATCAAATGAATGAATGTCCACACACTAACTTCCTCTTGTCTCCTATTTGTATAGGCAGCTCGCTTTCTTACCTGATAATAAGTTTCTTGAGAGTAGGGACAGTATTCAATTCATTTCCCTATTTATCCTAGGAATTCAGAGGGTATACTCAAAAATGTTTGAAGGAGTGAATTAATGGCAATCTTGGTTCAAGGATTTTCTTCCCTTGAATAACAGTTTAATGTACCTTGTAGTTGTATTATATGATATTATTATCTTGAAACATTTATATCTGTTCTATGTGAAATTATGGAGTTTCTATGAATTATTTAAAAGAAGAGGTAAACAATAAATAAATATAATAATACCTTAGATGAGGGTCTTCAAAGACTATCTGTTTGAAAAAGATTTAAGTTCAATTATCATACCCTTTCTAAAGTAAGCTTCCTCAGAATAAATGTTGCCTGCGTAATAATGAGGCTTAAAAGAGACAGAGAGAATTAAATAGGGTTACATATTAAAAATAAGTGCCTACAGAGAGACTTCAAGATGGCAGAGGAGTAGGAACTGGAGATCACCTTCCTCCCCACAAATACATCAGAAATACATCTACATGTGGAACAACTCCTACAGAACACCTACTGAACGCTGGCAGAAGACCTCAGACCTCCCAAAAGGCAAGAAACTCCCCACGTACCCGGGTAGGGCAAAAGAAAAAAGAAAGAACAGAGACAAAAGAATAGGGATGGGACCTGCACCAGTGGGAGGGAGCTGTGAAGGAGGAAAGGTTTCCACACACTAGGAAGCCCCTTCACCGGCAGAGACAAGGTGTGGCAGAGGGGGGAAGCTTCAGAGCCACGGAGGAGAGCTCAGCAACAGGGGTGCAGAGGGCAAAGTGGAGAGATTCCTGCACAGAGGATCGGTGCCGATCAGTACTCACCAGCCCGAGGGGCTTGTCTACTCACCCGCTGGGGTGGGTGGGGACTGGGAGCTGAGGCTCGGGCTTCAGAGGTCAGATCCCAGGGAGAGGACTGGGGTTGGCTGCGTGAACACAGCCTGAAGGGGGTTAGTGTGCCACAGCTAGCTGGGATGGAGTCCAGGAAAAATTCTGGAACTCCCTAAGAGGCAAGAGACCATTGTTTCAGGGTGCGCAAGGAGAGGGGATTCAGAGCACTGCCTAAACAAGCTCCAGAGACGGGCGTGAGCCGCGACTATCAGCGCGGACACCAGAGGCAGGCATGAAAAGCTAAGGCTGCTGCTGCAGCCACCATGAAGCCTGTGTGCAAGCATGGGTCACTATCGACACCTCCCCTCCTGGGAGCCTGAGCAGCCCGCCACTGCCAGTGTCCCGTGGTCCAGGGACAACTTCCCCAGGAGAACACACTGCGCACCTCAGGCTGTTGCAATGTCATGCCGGCCTCTGCCGCCGCAGACTCACCCTGCATTCCATATCCCTCCCTCCCCCTAGCTTGAGTGATCCAGAGCCCCCTAATCAGCTGTTACTTTAACCCTGTCCTGTCGTGGTGAAGAACAGATGCCCTCAGGCAACCTACAGTCAGAGGCAGGGCCAAATCCAAGGCTGAACCCCAGGAGCTGTGCGAACAAAGAAGAGAAAGGGAAATTTCTCCCAGCAGCCTCAGAAGCAGCGGATTAAATCTTCACAATTAACTTGATGTACCCTGCATCTCTGGAATAACTAAATAGACAACGAATCATCCCAAAATTGAGGCAGTGGACTTTGGGAGCAACTGTAGACTTGGGGTTTGCTTTCTGCATCTAATTTGTTTCTGGTTTTATGTGTATCTTAGTTTAGTATTTACAGTTTGTTATCATTGGTAGATTTGTTTATTCATTTGGTTGCTCTCTTCCTTTTTTTTATATATACATTTTTTTTTCCTTTTTCTCTTTTTCTGAGTGTGTATGTATATGCTTCTTTGTGTGATTTTGTCTGTATGGCTTTGCTTCCACCATTTGTCCTAGGGTTCTGTTGGTCCATTTTTGTTTTATGGGGTTTTCTTTTTTTCTCTTTTAGTATAGTTTTTAGCACTTGTTATCATTGGTGGCTTTGTTTTTTGGTTTCATTGCTCGTTCTTTCTTTTTCTTTTTTTAATTACTTTTAAACTTTTTTTATTTTTAATAACTTTTATATTCTTATTTTAATACCTTTATTTATTTTATTTTATTTTTTCTTTCTTTCTTTCTCACTCCCTTTTCTTCTGAGCTGTGTGGCTGACAGGGTCTTCGTGCTCCAGCCAGGTGTCAGGCCTGTGCCTATGAGGTGGGAGAGCCAAGTTCAGGACATTGGTCCACAAGAGACCCCCCAGCTCCATGTAATATCAAATGGCAAAATCTCTCCCAGAGATCTCCATCTAAATGCCAGTACCCAGCTCCACTAAACGACCAGCAAGCTACAGTGCTGGACACCCTATGCCAAACAAGTAGCAAGATAGGAACACAGCCCCACCCATTAGCAGAGAGGCTGCCTAAAATCATAATAAGGTCACAAAAACCCCAAAACCCACCACCTGATGCAGTCCTGCCCATCAGAAAGACAAGATCCAGCCTCATCCACCAGAACACAGGCACCAGTCCCCTCCACCAGGAAGCCAACACAACCCACGGAACCAACCTTACCCACTGGGGGCAGACACCAAAAACAATGGAAACTACAAATGTGCAGCCTCTGAAAAGGAGACCCAAAGACAGTAAGTTAACCAAAATGAAGAGACAGAGAAACACACAGCAGATGAAAGAGCAAGGTAAAAACCCATCAGACCAAACAAAGAGGAAATAGGCAGTGTACCTGAAAAAGAATTCAGAGAAATGATAGTAAAGATGATCCAAAATCTTGGAAATAGAATGGAGGAAATACAACGAATATTTAACAAGGACCTAGAAGAACTAAAGAGCAAACAAACAATGATGAACAACACAATAAATGAAATTTAAAATTCTCTAGAAGGAATCAATAGCAGAATAACTGAGGCAGAAGAAAGGATAAATGACCTGGAACATAAAATAGTGGAAATAACTACCTCAGAGCAAAATAAAGACAAAGGAATGAAAAGAATTAAGGACACTTTCAGAGACCTCTGGGACAACATTAAATGCACCAACATTCGAATTATAGGGGTCCCAGAAGACGAAGAGAAAAAGAAAGGGACTGAGAAAATATTTGAAGAGCTTATAGTTGAAAACTTCCCTAATATGGGAAAGGAAAAGGTCAATCAAGTCCAGAAGCACAGAGAGCCTCATACAGGATAAATCCAAGGAGAAACACGCCAAGACACATATTAATGAAACTATCAAAAATTAAATACAAAGAAAAATATTAAAAACAGCAAGGGAAAAAACAACAAATAACATAAAAGGAAATCCCCATAAGGTTAACAGCTGATCTTTCAGCAGAAACTCTGCAAACCAGAAGGGAGTGGCAGGACATATTGACAGTGAGGAAAGGGAAAAACTTACAAACAAGACTACACTACCCAGCAAGGATCTCATTCAGATTCAACATAGAAATTAAAACCTTTACAGACAAGCAAAACTTAACAGAATTTAGCACCACCAAACCAACTTTACAACAAATGCTAAAGGAACTTCTCTAGGCAGGAAACACAAGAGAAGGAAAAGACCTAGAATAACAAACCCAAAACAATTAAGAAAATGGTAATAGGAACATACATATCGATAATTACCTTAAATGTAAATGGATAAAATGCTCCAACCAAAAGACATAGATTGGTTGAATGGACACAAAAACAAGACCCATATATATACTGTCTACAAGAGACCCACTTCAGACCTAGGGACACATACAGACTGAAAGTGAGGGGATGGAACAAGATATTCTATGCAAATGGAAATCAAAAGCATCCTGGAGTAGCAATTCTCATATCAGACAAAATAGACTTTAAAATAACGATTACTACAAGAGACAAAGAAGGACACTACATAATGATCAAGGGATCAATCCAAGAAGAAGATATAACAGTTGAAAATATTTATGCACCCAACATAAGACCACCTCAATACATACGGCAAATGCTAACAGCCATAAAAGGGGAAATCAACAGTAACACAATCATAGTAGGGGACTTTAACACCCCATTTTCACCAATGGACAGATTATCCAAAATGAAAATAAATAAGGGAAAAAAAGCTTTAAATGATACATTAAACAAGACGAACTTAATTGATATTTATAGGACATCCCATTCAAAAACACTTTCTTCTCAAGTGCTCGTGGAACATTCTCCAGGATATATCATATCTTGGGTCACAGATCAAGCCTTGGTAAATATTAAAAAATTAAAATCGTATCAAGTATCTTTTCGGACCACAACGGTATGAGACTAGATGTCAATTACAGGGAAAAATCTGTAAAAAATACAAACACATGGAGGCTGAACAATACACTACTAAATAACCAAGAGATCACTCAAGAAATTGAAGAGGAAATTTAAAAATACCTAGAAACAAATGACAATGAAAACACAATGACCCAAAACCTATGGGATGCAGCAAAAGCAGTTCTAAGAGGGAAGTTATAGCAATACAATCCTACCTCAAGAAACAAGAAACATCTCAAATAAACAACCTAACCTCACACCTAAAGCAATTAGAGAAGGAAGAACAAAAAAAACCTCAAAGTTAGCAGAAGGAAAGAAATCATAAAAGTCAGATCAGAAATAAATGAAAAAGGGCTTCCCTGGTGGCACAGTGGTTGAGAATCTGCCTGCCAATGCAGGGGACACGGGTTCGAGCCCTGTTCTGGGAAGATCCCACATGCCGCGGAGCAACTTAGCCTGTGAGACACAACTACTGAGCCGGCGCGTCTGGAGCCTGTGCCTTGCATGAAGAGAGGCCACGACAGTGAGAGGCCCACGCACCACGATGAAGAGTGGCCCCCGCTTGCCACAACCAGAGAAAGTCCTCACACAGAAATGAAGACCCAACACACCCAAAAATAAGTTAATTAATTAATTTAAAAAAAAAAAGACTAACTTCCTTAAAAAAAAAAAAAAGAAAGAAAGAAACGAAAAAGAAATGAAGGAAACAATAGCAAAGATCAATAAAACTGGGGCTTCCCTGGTGGCGCAGTGGTTAAGAATCCGTCTGCCAATGCAGGGGACACGGGCTCGAGCCCTGGTCCCAGAAGATCCCACATGCCGCGGAGCAGCTGGGCCCGTGAGCCACAATTACTGAGCCTGCGCGTCTGGAGCCTGTGCTCTGCAACAAGAGAGGCTGTGATAGTGAGAGGCCCATGCACTGCGATGAAGAGTGGCCCGCACTTGCCACAACTGGAGAATGCCCTCGCACAGAAACGAAGACCCAACACAGCCATAAATAAATAAATAAATAAAATTTAAAAGAGATAAGCAAAACATTCTCTCTATAAATTTTATCTTTCAAAAAAAAATCAATAAAACTAATAGCTGGTTCTTTGAGAAGATAAACAAAATTGATAAACCATTAGCCAGGCTCATCAAGAAAAAAAGGGAGAAGACTCAAACCAATAGAATTAGAAATGAAAAAGGAGAAGTAACAATTGACACTGCAGAAATAGAAAGGATCATGAGAGATTACTACAAGCAACTCTATGCCAATAAAATGGACAACCTGGAAGAAATGGACAAATTCTTAGAAATGCACAAGCTTCCAAGACTGAACCAGGAAGAAATAGAAAATATAAACAGACCAATCACGAGCACTGAAATTGAAACTGTGTTTTAAAATCTTCCAACAAACAAAAGCTCTGGGCCAGATGGCTTCACAGGCGAATTCTATCAAACATTTAGAGAAGAGCGAACACCCAACCTACTCAAACTCTTCCAAAATATAGCAGAGGGAGGAACACTCCCAAACTCATTCTATGAGGCCACCATCACCCTGATACCAAAACTACACAAAGATGTCACAAAGAAAGAAAACTATAGGCCAGTATCACTGATGAACATAGATGCACAAATCCTCAACAAAATACTAGCAAACAGAATCCAACAGCACATTAAAAGGATCATACACCATGATCAAGTGGGGTTTATACCAGGAATGCAAAGATTCTTCAATATACACAAATCAATCAATGCAATACACCATATTAACAAATTGAAGGAGAAAAATCATATATTCATCTCAGTAGGTGCAGAAAAAGCTTTCAACAAAATTCAACACCCATTTATGATAAAAACTCTCCAGAAAGTAGGCATAGAGGGAAATTACCTCAACATAATAAAGGTCATATATGACAAACCCACAGCCAACATGGTTCTCAATGGTGAAAAACTGAAACCATTTCCTCTAAGATCAGGAACAAGACAAGGTTGTCCACTCTCAACACTATTATTCAACATAATTTTGGAAGTTTAGCCACAGCAATCAGAGAAGAAAAAGAAATAAAAGGAATCCAAATTGGAAAAGAAGTAAAGCTGTCACTGTTTGCAGATGATATGATACTATACATAGAGAATTCTAAAGATGCTACCAGAAAATGACTAGACCTAATCAATTAATTTGGTGAAGTAGCAGGATACAAAAATAATGCACAGAAATCTCTTGCATTCCTATACACTAATGATGAAAAATCTCAGAGAGAAATTAAGGAAACACTTTCATTTACCACTGCAACAAAAAGAATAAAATATCTAGGAAAAAACCTACCTAAGGAGACAAAAGACCCATATGCAGAAAACTATAAGACACTGATGAAAGAAATTAAAATGATACAAACAGAGGAGAGATATACCATGTTCTTGGATTGGAAGAATCAATATTGTGAAAATGACTATACTACCCAAAGCAATCTACAGATTCAGTGCAATCCTATCAAACTACCAATGGCATTTTTCACAGAACTAGAACAAAAAATTTCACAATTTGTAAGGAAACACAAAGACTCCGAATAGCCAAAGCAATCTTGAGAAAGAAAAAGCGAGCTGAAGGAATCAGGCTCCCAGACCTCAGACTCTACTACAAAGCTACAGTAATCAAGACAGTATGGTACTGGCACAAAAACAGAAATATAGATCAATGGAACAGGAATGAAAGCCCAGAGATAAACCCATGCACATATGGTCTCCTTATGTTGATAAAAGAGGCAAGAATATACAATAGAGAAAAGATAGCCTCTTCAATAAGTGGTGCTGGGAAAACTGGACAGCTACATATAGAAGAATGAAATTAGAACACTCCCTAACACCATACACAGAAATAAACTCAAAATGGATTAAAGACCTAAATGTAAGGCCAGACACTATAAAACTCTTAGAGGAAAACCTAGGCAGAACACTCTATGACATAAATCACAGCAAGATCCTTTTTGACCCACCTCCTAGAGAAATAGAAATAAAAACAAAAATAAACAAATGGGACCTAATTGAACTTGAAATGTTTTGCACAGCAAAGGAAAACATAAACATGACAAGAAGACAACTCTCAGAATGGGAGAATATATTTGCCAATGAAGCAACTGACAAAGGATTAATCTCCAAAATTTACAAGCAGCTCATGCAGCTCAATATCAAAAACACAAACAACCCAATCCAAAAATGGGCAGAAGACCTAAATAGACATTTCTCCAAGGAAGATATACAGTTTGCCAACAAACACATGAAAGGATGCTCAACATCACTAATCATTAGAGAAATGTAAATTAAAATTATGAGGTATCACCACACACCAGTCAGAATGGCCAGCATAAAAAATCTACAAACAATAAATGCTGGAGAGGATGTGGAGAAAAGGGAACCCTCTTGCACTGTTGGTGAGAATATAAATTGATCCAGCCGCTATGGAGAACAGTATGGAAGTTCCTTAAAAAACTAAAAATAAAACTACCATATGACCCAGCAATCCCACTACTGAGAATATACCCTGAGAAAACCATAATTCAAAAAGAGTCATTTACCACAGTGTCCATTACAGCTCTATTTACAATAGCCAGGACATGGAAGCAACCTAAGTGTCCATCAACAGATGAATGGATAAAGAAGATGTGGCACATATACACAATGGAATATTACTCAGCCATAAAAAGAAACAAAATTGAGTCATTTGTGTGAGGTGGACCTGGAGTCTGTCATACAGAGTGAAGTAAGTCAGAAAGAGAAAAACCAATACTGTATGCTAACACATATATATGGAATCTAAAAATAAAATGGTTCTGAAGAACCTAGGGGCAGGACAGGAATAAAGATGCATACATAGTGAATGGACTTGAGGACACGGGGACTGGGAAGGGTAAGCTGGAACGAAGTGAGAGAGTATCATGGACATATATACACTACCAAATGTAAAATAGATAGTTAGTGGGAAGCAGCTGCATAGCACAGGGAGATCAGCTCCGTGCTCTGTGACCACCTAGAGGGGTGGGATAGGGAGGGTGGGAGGGAGAGGCAAGAGGAAGGAGATATGAGGATATATGTGTATGTATAATTGATTCACTTTGTCATAGAGCAGAAACTAGCACACCATTGTGAAGCAATTATACTACAATAAAGATGTTAAAAAAAAAAAAGTGCCTAATTTTTAACCAGTAAGTATGCTGATCCTCAGATGGCTAAGGATGCTGAATATATTTAGTGCGCCAAAGAAAAGGGGTTTTAGAATCACCAGATAGCATTTTCATTTAATCTAGCAAGTTTTAGTTTCACTTACATTTTTCAGTTATAGGATCACCGACAACCCTGAAAGTAAAGGGATAAATATGCTAAGAACATTCTTCCAGAGTTGGAGGATGGGGTCATACTTCAACTTAACTTCTTAGCACTTGATACGTCTGTCTGTTCCATATGTCTGTTCCCTATAAGCTTTGAAGGAGCTCTTGATATGTGCACTTGGTATGTCTGTCTGTTCCATATAAGCTTTGAAGGAGCTGACTCATCTTACTCAAGCTTGGTACATGATTCAGCGTAAACTTGTACATATACCTATATCTGCCTGTGGCTCAGTAAGACATTTTGTTTCAGGGAAAAGTATCATTAAATAAGCATGTCATATATTTTCTAATATATTTCTGTAAAATTTAGTATGTGCACGTGGGTAGAAATTATAGCCCAAAATATGGGGTGGTGAGGCAGGAATTGGGAACTTGGCTAACAAATCTTAAACACTGTTCAACAGCAATTTAAAATTTCTGAACATGGACAGCCTGGATAATAATTATTAGAAGATGCTGCTTCCATGTGTCCAAGTTATAATACTTTGGTCAAATAATTAATAGTACACAGACAATTTCCTCCTACCTATAAGTGAAATAGAAAAATATAATCCCAATATTAACATTAATTCTGAATGTTAACAAATGCCTTCCTATTCCTCTATCTCTTATCACACATTTACTGAGCACCTGTTGTGTGTTAGACATTGCGTTAGGAACTGAGAAACACAGGATAAATATATTGTCCCTACCCTTTTAAGTAGCTCAGAGTATGAAGGATGGACAGACAAAAGAAAAATGGTGGAGTTTTGTGATGTGAGTCATGACAGAGGTGAGCCCTTGGTGCTTTTTGATGCAGAGAAAACCATATAAAGGAGGCAACACCTGGTCCAAATTTTGATGGATTAATTGAAATTATCTGCACACCTTCGTCCCCATTAAAAAAGGGAAAAATATGTCCTAAGTTCTGGGAACAGCATAGGTAAAGGCATCAAGGTAAGAAACTCTGCTATGCACTGCTAAACAGAATGAGTATGAGGTGCTTCAGGAGGTGAGTGAGACAGAGAAAGTAGAGCTTTGTATATCATGAAAGGGAGCTTGGATTTTTTTTCTTTAAGTCATGTGAAGTCATAGGTTTTGACATAAATAGAATTGTTAATGATCTGATCTAGAGAGATCATCTCACTGACATTGTAGAACTGATCAAGGAAAGCAAGAATAAAGGCAAGGAAACCAAAGCCAAAAGGAGAAGATAGGCATGAGAAAATTTTAGAAAGGAGAATCCGTAGAACATGGTTGCTGGTTGGATGAGGGCTAAAGGAGAGTGAGTGGTGTAGGATCACTGACTAGTGTAGATGAGGATTCTCATAGGATACTCAATAAGAGGAGGAGCATGGCTGGCTTTAGGGGAAATGGAGAATGATGATGAATTCAGGTTTGTTGTAGGTTAAATTTGAGATGAGCAGAACTGCTAAGTGAGGAAGACAATAAGCAGCTGTTGGACAGGTCAACAGCTCCAGATACTAATATTAAGTGGAGGTAGAGGTTTGGTAGCATCCACATACATGGTGATCTTTGAAACAATGAAAGTGGATGAAATTTCCCAGGAAGTAAATATGAAGAGAAAAGAGAAGAGGGCTGAATCCTGGTAAATATTTATTTTAAATGGCTAGCCATAGGATGCAAGAAGGACCCTGAAAACTGGAACTGAAGAAGTAAAGTAAACCAAGAATGGCATTACAGATTCTTTGGAAAGAGAAAGTTCCAAGGACAAAATTGTCCCAAAAAAGTCAAATGCTTCAAAAGTTTTACTCATCTCTTCAGGCCTTTACCTATTCATCCACTCAAATATTTATTGGGCTTTTAATATATTATAGTCACTAGTTATATACAGTTGCTAAACAAAATCAACCGTGTCCTGAGATAGATTACCATTTCATGGAGTAGACTGATCTTAAATAAATGGGCCAAGACATATATGTGTGATTTCAAAACGTGGTGAGTGCCATAAAAGAATGTTAGTGAATAAAGGATTCCCTGGGTATGATCATTAGGAGGTTATTGGTGGCTTTCACAATGGTAGTCTTGATGGAATGAGAGAAGTGAGCAAAAGTCAAATCACCACCAAAATTGCCATGAGTTGAAGAATAAATATGGAGGAAGGATGTGGAGCAAAGCAAGGTAAATAACTCTCTTAAGAAGCGTTAGTGTGACAATTAGAGCAATACAAAAAAGAAAACAAAGCCAAGGAAGGTTTTTTGATTTATGATATGGGAAGATAGAGCATATTTATAGGCTGATGTTAGAAGGAACTAATAGAAAGAAGTAGCTATAAATTTTTTAAAGTGAGAAAATGTTTAATGAAATTGGCTAAAATTAATATGAATTATAAATATAACATATTTCAGGTGGATTCAAATGAACTAAAGAGACACTACAGGAGTTCTACAAAATTTCAGGTAGGTGACTTACAATTCCAAAGTTGTTCAACTAATCCATTCCCATTTTGACTTTAAGTTCCATCTATAAATTTCTACCAAAAAAAAATCTGCTTCCTTTAAAAATTGTAGCCTTTGTAACAAAGTTTATACAGATGAAGTTTTATTAGGTAGAGTTTTTGCTTCTCAATAATTATACAGTATACTTCCTAGTATGTGCAAATGTGTAATTCAATATATGGGTCTTTACTAGGCAGAACAAAATCCTAGCGCCCACATTTAAATTCCAATTTAAATGTCAACAAAGGAGTATGGGGTATACTTTGTCTTGTCCATACATAATTCTAGCCTCCAATTCATGTAGCATGATGATGTAAAAGTCTACAAAATTGTTTCTACTCCTATTTCTTTCTTGTTCATATAAGCAAAATATATGCTACGGTATAGCACAGGAAACTCTGCTCAATATTCTGTAATAACTTAAATGGGAAAAGAATTTGAAAAAGAATAGATACATGTATATGTATAACTGAATCACTTTGCTATACACCTGAAACTAACACAACATTTTTAATCAACTATACTCCAATATGAAATTTTTTAAATTTTTTTAATAAAAATATTTTAAAAATAAAACCACTGGAAATTGTTAGAATGGCATAGAGCAAAAAAAAAAAAAAAAAAAAAAGAAGCAATTATTTAGATAACATGGCATCTTCCTTTTCTCAAATAACAGTATAGTATTATTTTTTCACCCATGTGTAGTTTTTTCACCCATAATTATTTACAAAGTACTTTATTATCTTTTATTGTTCCTCCTAACCCCGAGAAATAGGCAGAGATTTGAGGATGTTCCAAGGTTACCCAATCTGTATGAGTGAACTCCAACCTCCCATTTCAAGGACAACACTTCAGTGGCCTCAAATATTGTTAAAAATACAAATCTGGGTTTAGGTGCCAAATTGTCCCTACTGGCGATCTATAGTGATTAAAATTTCTTTCAATTCAATTTTATCTCCAACTAATTTTCTCTGTAAAAAACTGCCACATACTTAGACATATTCATAAAAGATCTAAACTACTTTGATGAACCCTACAAAGAGGAAGAATAGTTTTGTAAGTGCCACAGACCTTATTCCAAACACTTAATCACTTTCTTTAATTTGAATAAGGGCAACTTAACTCATATATTTAGTTTGGGTTTATAAATGTAAATTTTACATGTATTTAATTGCAGTCACGTCTTTTGAATTTCCTTAGCACATCCTGTACGTCTTATGGCATTGTGTTATAGCTATTTCTGTGCTTGGTTATTCCACCATTAGATTGTTAACTTCTTGTGAACAGAAACAATATCTTACTTCTATTTCAACCCCAACATGTTTTGCAAAGTTCCTTATACAGAGTACAGTGTTGGTCAGTACTTAATTCAATTTTCTACAATTCACTGAGAAATAAATCATCTCTATCTATACAAATCCACATTGATGTATTAATATCAAACATGATTAATAACTGCATAGAAAAGTCAAGTGAGTATTTGAGCAATTGGGTCCTGAAATAGCACTAGACAAATCAACAGTTCTGTGCTCCTGCTTCCTTATTTATAAGACATTATTTTAGTAACTGCTCTGTGTACCTCTCAACTTGTTATAAGGCTCAATATCTGTAGGGTAAAATCAATGAGATTTGATGATATTATGCAATTTTTAAGCCACTTATTTTAGTAAGTAATTTGTTTATAGCAGCCAACGTGTGTTCATTCAAACTGAAAGTCCCATTCCTTTTCAATAGCACTAGGTTTTGAAATTGTAGTACACAATTAATTACCTCAATTTTCCATTTCATACGTATGGCCTTACACAAAACTCTTAACTGCTCTTAATTGTCTTAAATAAATTAAATATTTTTTTAATGTACCCTATTTTTCAAGATGATGTAAAAAATAATGAAAATGAATAATTATCTTATGTAAAAGAATTTTTTATTGTTATCATTGCAATCAGGAAAGTATGCAAATGTTATGCTGTCATTTCACAATTACCAGAGTAATCAAAGGCCAGAATAATTTAAATACATCACAAATGTAAAATATATTATCTTTAGCTATAATAGTATTTTCAATACCTTCTCCCATCAGAACTGATAATTGTAAATGGGACTGATTTCTTTCCTCTCCTCTCTGTTAGCCTGTACAGTCTCTGATAGATACGTTCACAGCAGTTTATTGTTAGCAATATGATACAAAGTAGACAGCAGTAGAAAGAACTGAAGAGTCTGGATGAACCACCAACAATATAATTAGCCCTGAACACTGGAGAATTGTCTGAAACATAAAAATATACCATTACAATATCATTCATTACAATGAATGCCCAATTTTTTCACATAAAATCACATAAAATCAAGAATGGGCTTGAGTTTCAGTCCAAAAGCCCCAAGTTTAAAACACTATTAAAATGTATTTTATCAGTAGCAACCATGCCATCTCTTAAATATATGTGACAGCTCAACAAAATCCCAGAAAATGCAGTGTCTAAGGCAAGATCAGATGCATGAAGCTGGAAATGAAATTCATTGGAAGTAGGCTATGAAATAGTGTTTTCAGGGTGCTAATACACCTTTCAGTGACACCATGCATATGAAACTGAAGACAATTTTGTATTAAACAACAAATAATTCATGGTGACTGGTCAGCCTTTACATACATTGGTATAAATCAATTCGTGTCCTTAAAAGCATAAACACAACATAATTGTGAATGTGTTCTTCCAACAGTTGGATGTGGCATCAATAATGCCATTTGATGTTTTCTACCTCTTCTTTGGGTTTAATCCAATATTTAGGACAAATAGGATGTTAAAGGTAAGATAACTATACTTAACTGTCTTATTATAATAATGGAAATCTTAAAGTACTTTAAAATATCCTAAAAGTATCATATTCTTAATTTTTCCCAAACTATCCTCCATTTTTATGCCCTCATCAATGCTAAGAATTTTAAAAGCTGAATGAATGAGAAACATCCCTATTTCTAGTGATGGAAGTTGATTTTTGTTGTTTTGAGTCTATATCTCATAACATCTATTTTTATAACTTAAAATAGGAATGGCTTTGTATTTTGAAATAAAGCTATAATTACAAATGAATATTTTATAATTTTATTCTTTTCCACTTGTCACTGTTTATTACATAGTCACTGAATGCCTGCAATACTGGCTGTAAAATGAGACTATTAGTTTAGATGACCTCTAACTTATCTCACTCATCAAAAATTCTATAATTATAGAAAAATACAAGCACAGTTTTGCATAACAAAATTATTTATATACTTAGATACAACTCAAATGTCCATCAAGAGGGAAATAGTTAAATACATTGCAGTATATCTATAGAGTACTTTGTAATGCAAAAATAAAGAGGAAGTTTTCTATGAAAGACCTCCAAGACAAACTGCTTAGTTAAAAAAAAAAAAAAAAAGCTAGTTAGAGAACAGTTTATAGAACAATACTAACTTTTGTAACAGAAAGGGGAAAATATTCTATTTTTCTATATTACATAAACAGTGGAAGACTACCCAAAAAAATCTAATAAAAATGGTCAACTGAGGTAAGGATGAGAAGCTGGAGGGAAAAGCAGGATGGGTAGGGGCAGGAATAGGAGAAAAGACTATGAAGGTATATATTTCCTATGCTTTTTGAACTATGTGAATGTATTACCTATTCAAAAAGATTCTAAGACATAAATATTTTATAACCCATAGCTTTATCCGATACCTAAGAGGAATCTGAGGAGAGTCAAGATGTGAAATTTCATATAAATTTTTAATAATAGCAATGATAGCTTGTATTTCCAAAGACAGCCTTCTTAAAAGGAACACCAAAGATTTTATCAGTTTTAGGTGGTTATCGCTTTGACACCTTGAGAAGACAAGATGACATAACCTGGAGGCTTGGGTGGATCCTGACACAGCTGCAGCTGATATTTATTGAATACATACTTGTAGCTACATACTTTGTTAAACTTCATATTCATTATCTCATTTATTCCTCCAAACAACCTCATTTTAGAGATGAGGGAAATGAGAATTAGCAGGGTAAAAAAAATCTGTCCAGACACACTCTGGTGAGTGGCAGTATCTGGATTTCTATCACATATTTTTCTGACTCCAAATTCCTTACTATAATCAGATGGGCAAATAAACTTCAGGCTGAAGGAGCTTTCCTTCCACGCCCATGATTTTTCCAAGTCAAGAGGGACCTTACTCTATATTCTCGTCCATCCAAGACAACTCTAGAGACTTCTGTTTTGACCACAGAATGTAGGTCTAGATTGAGCAGAACTTAACGTTCCCAGCAGCTTGGTGGCCTGGCCGTCCGTCATCAAATTTCTAGTGTAGGATAGACGTTTCTGGAGGCCACTGCTCAAAGGCAAACAACTCTGAGACAGACTCAGGTCCCTATGGATTTGAGTGTTTGTCTGGCATTATAATAAAAATTATAAAATGCTAACTCTTCACACCCCATCTCTGTGTCCCTTCAGTGTCCAAAAACCTACTCACTATATTAGGTAGTTTTTTTTATAATATAGGAGATCCTGAAAGCCAACATAGCCCCACAGTCCAGTCATCTTCACATAAGTGTGCCATTTTAATGTTCAGTTCTCTAGGGAAAATATCATTTACCTATCTCCAAATTATATATGAGAAAACAAATTAAGAATATAAATTTTCTCTACAGTGAACACTTAAGCTAAATTTTAAAATGTGCCTTTGTGCAAACTTCTGTTAAGAGCACAATAAACAAGTTACCACAAATTGAAATTATCTTAATCTGAATGCTTAATGGATGTTTCCTACTCAGGAATTCTGGAAAAACAAATCATTTGTGTATATTTCTAGTTAAATAGTCATTGCTATTATAGCTGTTTTCTAATTCCAAATGTTCTATTACAGTCTTATCTACATTGGATGAAATTTTGAACTAAATAATCTTTGAACTAAATAATCTCTAATAGCCCTTCCTATCTGTAAGATCCTATGAGTCTAAGTACATTCTCTATTGTCCCCAATTTACAGATGAGGAAACCAAAGTACAGAAATATTAAGTGACTTTTCCAAGGTCGCACAGTTAATAAGTGGCAGAGAGGAGATTGGTGTTTGGCTCTGGATTTCATGCTCTTGCTCTTGCATTTTACAGCCTATAGATTAAAAAGAGAAAGTAGGGGGTAAGAGTGCATGTAGGGAGTATCTGTTGCTATAGAAGTGGGTGTAAGCAGAAGAAAACCTTGAGGCAAATAGCAACTGTTTGGATTAGATGCATATAAACTCTCTATGTCTTTGAACAATGTCAAGAATAGATAACAAATGCTAATATTAACTGGACTTTAAATTTTGTTGAAATAAATACACATTTAACGCAACTTGCTTAAAAACAATGCTAGTGTTGAGCAACAGGATTTAACACCTATTTATGATTTCAATGTATTTTTTACTATTTTACTTATGTTTTGGGGGGAGGTATGATTTTTAATTATTGTAAAATAAAGTTCTACTACATGCTTTAAAAAAGAAAAAAAAGGAAAGAAATGTTTTTAAGTTTGATTTTCAACAAGCATTACAAACAAGATTATAACTAGAGGGTAGACATAAAATAAAGCAAGAAGCTCTGGAAGTTTGGCGCCTTGTTAAAATGCACTACCCGGAGGAAAATGCCACTGACAGACCTTAGTTTTTTTAAGACATGAATAGAATTATTTTCAGTAACAAATAAAGTCTATTTTATATTGTTTTATTTAAATATAATAGATGTATTTAAGACTAATGCACTTTTGGATTTCTTTTGCTTGTTTTCTACATAGTACACATCATTTTTTGAGTTTAATCATCACCTAGAGTCTATAATGAACAAGGCATATATCTACAGGTAAAGTATAACTCAATGTACTTCAGGGCTGGGAGAGAGAGCAATGGTGAAATATTTTAGACAGGACTTGGGAAGAATATGGCCTCCCTGCAAAAGAGAAGGGAATAATCTCAGATTTGGGGCTATGCAAAATATTGGGTTGTGTTCTAAAGTAGATTTGAACATTTTGAAGTGAGATAAAAGTATGAAAGTTATATTAGATTTTAGAAGAATACAACACTGAAAAAGAGGACGTATTACCTGCTTCAGTCAGAACAAGGACAGAGAAATGTGCCCTTTCACAAGTTTTTACATCTCTCTCATGACAATTCATTCTAATCTGAATTTTCATTCATTTGCTGTTCTGAACTTAACTTGCCCAGAGACCTCTAGTCAGTTAATCATAGCATAAAATCCCATGAGCTTTTTAGAGATATCCAGTGAAATCAGCATGGTGTATTTTATGGGACTCAAAGTGGAGAGGTGACCCTGGAGGCATATCTTTCAGGGAGTTGACTCATACCATCTGTGAAAAGAGAGGATTTCTTTTTTTCTACCCTGTCAGTCCCAGTCAAGACACTGCAGTCAGAAAACATGTGAAGGCACCATCATTTTATATTGTACTAATGAGAGTTAACAGTTCACAAATTTAAAACAAGGAGATTCAGCAGAGACTTTAAGGAAAAGAAAATGTTAAAATAGGCTGTATTCCAGGAACAACATGAGTCTTACTTTGCATTTATTCTCCTGTCAGAGCCATTCGAACAACTGGATACTTGCTCTTTACTCTGCACATTAATGCCTGTATGTATTATTGGGCTTCAAACTATGAAGGAATTGGAACTACCAGATGGGTGTATGATGGTGAAGGAAACAAGTAAGTTTTAATTTTGAAGGAAACGTTTATTGATTCTTCTTAATTTTATGTTTCAGTGTGAGCTTTCTTAAGCTAGCGTTTTTTGAAACTGTAAATCACAATCCATTAATGGGCAATAAAAACTCTTTATTAGTAGGTCAGTATGTTTTTAAGTGAAAGAGGATAGACTAGAGGAGGACAGAATAGAAAATATCCAAGTCTGTCATACCTAGTAGGGTGCGTGGGTGTGTGTGTGTGTGTGTGTGTCCTGGATTAACCTGTAAAATGCATTTCTTACTCAGGATCATGAACAAAAATGTTTGAAAGCCTCTGATTTAGACAGCTGAGTGGTAAGGTAACTTTTAATAACTCCTATGCTGATTGTTAGTAATGAACAATGTTAATTATTTAGAGGGCAGATGCAGTGGCTAATTAGTTTACCACTGAAGAGTTTTATGGGTTTATGAGTCAGCTATAACCACTAACTCAATTAAACACTTACAGAGTAACAAGGATCATATACTAAACTTGACAATTAGATATGCAAGTACCCTGAGAATAAGAGATTGTCTGAAAATTTTAGTACAGTAGAATCAGGGCTCAATAACGGCAACTTAGTTATTTAATAGTGAAATTTCCTTTTGGTAGATACAAAGGCCTGGCATAAGGTAGATTCCACTAACTTTCTGCTCCAGTGAAATGACATTGAGCCTATTATAAAGCAATGTCCTTACTGGAAAATAACAGGTCCCAGCATGACTTTGAAGGGCAACTCACAGCAGCCTTGGGGAGAAAAACAATTATAAGATAGAGCAAAAAGAGTAAAAATAGCTCACAAAATTACACCCTAGCTAGAGTGAGCAGGATCTGAATGAGGGATTATAACATTTTTTGAACTTTTAACCAGAACTAATTTTAGAATTTTAAAGTCAGAAGGCCCACTGATCAGGGAAATACACACACACACACACACACACACACAACAAGAAGAAAGTGTATAACCAAATCTATAAGTAATTCCCTTTAGAATGTGAATTAAATATGTATTTAGTTTAATATAAGTAGCTACAAAGAAAACTAAGATACCAACTATATTAAATATTGCCTAGAAGTATGTAATTCAACATCATTAGACCCATAAGTCTGATAAGTGTTTTTATCAAATTAGCAAAATAATATACAGTTGCCATCCAGAAAAAGTGGAGCTATTTCTCTTTTCATACCTGGATGTCTTTCTGCAGCATTTCTAGAGAATATATCTTGTTCCCAGTGCCTAGAACATTGTTAAGTATATAACATACACTCAGTATATGTTAGGTATTTAAAGAAGGCAAGAAGGAAGTTTCTTTACTTTCTCTTACTACTTGCCTTCTTTAAATACCTAACATATAGTGAGTGTATGAGAGAGAGTAAAGAAAAAAGGAAGGGATGACCAAATCTGTATTATAACAAGAAGAGAGAAACCTCAGCTTCAACCCATAAGAAACTGAAGCTATATTGTTCTAATACTTTAGACGTCTAATTCCAGCTATAGTGCAGGCCAGATATTCAAAGCCCTCTCACTAAAATACAAGAAGATAAACTACTTGAAATTTTTGTTGTATTAGTTATTGTAGTTACTTGTTATAAGATACATTTCTATATAAATTATAATTACAACAGTTTTCAATGATTGCTAAACTCTCTAGAAAGTAAAAGCAATCTCCAAAGTCTAAGAAACAAATGTGTGTACTGAAGCTGGAGTAGAGTGGTAAGATAATCACTAAGGAACAGAAATAGAGAAGATAACTTCTGAATCAGTAGAATAAAAAGAAGATAAGATTGTAGAAACAACTTAAACTATATCAGTAAGCAGAATAAGTTAATATGAATTAAATTCACCACCTAAAAGAGACTGTCAAATAATATTAGTCAAAATAGACTTTAAGGGGTTTATCCCAGGAATGCAAGGATTCTTCAATATACGTAAATCAATCAATGTGATACACCATATTAACAAATTGAAGGAGAAAAACCATATGATCATCTCAATAGATGCAGAGAAAGCTTTCGACAAAATTCAACACCCATTTATGATAAAAGTCCTGCAGAAAGTAGGCATAGAGGGAACTTTCCTCAACATAATAAAGGCCATATATGACAAACCCACAGCCAACATTGTCCTCAATGGTGAAAAACTGAAACCATTTCCACTAAGATCAGGAACAAGACAAGGTTGCCCACTCTCACCACTATTATTCAACATAGTTTTGGAAGTGTTAGCCACAGCAATCAGAGAAGACAAAGAAATAAAAGGAATCCAAATCGGAAAAGAAGAAGTAAAGCTGTCACTGTTTGCAGATGACATGATACTATACATAGAGAATCCTAAAGATGCTACCAGAAAACTCCTAGAGCTAATCAATGAATTTGGTAAAGTAGCAGGATACAAAATTAATGCACAGAAATCGCTTGCATTTCTATACACTAATGACGAAAAATCTGAAAGTGAAATTAAGAAAACACTCCCGTTTACCATTGCAACAAAAAGAATAAAATATCTAGGAATAAACCTACCTAAGGAGAGAAAAGACCTGTATGCAGAAAATTATAAGACACTGATGAAAGAAATTAAAGATGATACAAATAGATGGAAAGATATACCATGTTCCTGGATTGGAAGAATCAACATTGTGAAAATGACTCTACTACCCAAAGCAATCTACAGATTCAATGCAATCCCTATCAAACTACCACTGGCATTTTTCACAGAACTAGAACAAAAAATTTCACAATTTGTATGGAAACACAAAAGACCCCGAATAGCCAAAGCAATCTTGAGAACGAAAAATGGAGCTGGGGGAATCAGGCTCCCTGACTTCAGACTATATTACAAAGCTACAGTAATCAAGACAGTTTGGTACTGGCACAAAAACAGAAATATAGATCAATGGAACAGGATAGAAAGCCCAGAGATAAACCCACGCACATATGGTCACCTTATCTTTGATAAAGGAGGCAAGCATATACAGTGGAGAAAAGACAGCCTCTTCAATAAGTGGTGCTGGGAAAATTGGACAGATACATGTAAAAGTATGAAATTAGAACACTCCCTGACACCATGCACAAAAATAAACTCAAAATGGATTAAAGACCTAAGTGTAAGACCAGACACTATCAAACTCTTAGAGGAAAACATAGGCAGAACATTCTATGACATACATCACAGCAAGATTCTTTTTGACCCAGCGCCCAGAGAAATGGAAATAAGAACACAAATAAACAAATGGGACCTAATGAAACTTAAAAGCTTTTGCACAGCAAAGGAAACCATAAACAAGACCAAAAGACAACCATCAGAATGGGAGAAAATATTTGCAAATGAAGCAACTGACAAAGGATTAATCTCCAAGATTTACAAGCAGCTCATGCAGCTCAATAACAAAAAAACGAACAACCCAATCCAAAAATGGGCAGAAGACCTAAATAGACATTTCTCCAAAGAAGATATACAGATGGCCAACAGACACATGAAAGAATGCTCAACATCATTAATCATTAGAGAAATTCAAATCAAAACTACAATGAGATATCATCTCACACCGGTCAGAATGGCCATCATCAAAAAATCTAGAAACAATAAATGCTGGAGAGGGTGTGGAGGAAAGGGAACTCTCTTGCAGTGTTGGTAGGAATGTAAATTGATACAGCCACTATGGAGAACAGTATGGAGGTTCCTTAAAAAACTACAAATAGAACTACCATACGATCCAGCAATCCCACTACTGGGCATATACCCTGAGAAAACCATAGGTCAAAAAGAGTCTTGTACCAAAATGTCCATTGCAGCTCTATTTACAATAGCCAGGACATGGAAGCAACCTAAATGTCCATCAACAGATGAATGGATAAAGAAGATGTGGCACATATATACAATGGAATATTACTCAGCCATAAAAAGAAATGAAATGGAGGTATTTGTAATGAGGTGGATGGAGTTAGAGTCTGTCATACAGAGTGAAGTAAGTCAGAAAGAGAAAAACAAATACAGTATGCTAACACATATATACGGAATCTAAGGGGAAAAAAAGCCATGAAGAACCTAGTGGCAAGATGGGAATAAAGACACAGACCTACTAGAGAATGGACTTGAGGATATGGGGAGGGGGTGGGGTGAGATGTGACAGGGTGAGAGAGTGTCATGGACATATATACACTACCAAATGTAAAATAGGTAGCTAGTGGGAAGCAGCCGCATAGCACAGGGAGATCAGCTCAGTGCTTTGTGACCACCTAGAGGGGTGGGATGGGGAGGGTGGGAGGGAGGGAGATGCAAGAGGGAAGAGATATGGGAACATATTGTATATGTATAACTGATTCACTTTGTTATAAAGCAGAAGCTAACAGACCATTGTAAGGCAATTATACTTCAATAAAGATGTTTAAAAAAAAAATAGACTTTAAAACAAAAATTATTTTAGGGAAAAATAAGGTTATCATATAATGGTAAAAGTTTCAATTCACTATCAATATTTACCAGTTCTAAATGCACATGCACCTAATGCAAAGTACATGATGAATCAAAGAAATTCATAAAGCAAAAATTATTAGAAGGAAGAGAAATTTGCAAATACACCATCAAAGTGTGAGACATCAACACACAACTATTGACTGATCAAGCAACCAAAGACAATCAGTAAAGATATAAAAGATTTGAGAACCCATTAAAAAGCTTGATTTAACAAATACAAATGGAACTTTGTACCCAAGAATTAGAAACCACTCATTAATTTTTAAAAATTTTTTGTTGAGTTATTGTTGCTGTACAATATTATATGTTACAGCTGTACAATATAATGAGTCACAATTTTTAAAGGTTATCCTCCATTTATAGTTATTGTAAAATATTGGCTATATTCCCCATGTTATACAATATATCCTTGTAGCTTATTTTACACATAATAGTTTGTACCTCTCAATTCCCTATCCCTATAACGCCCCTCCCTCCTCCCCTCTCCCCACTGGTAACTATTAGTTTGTTCTCTATATCTGTGAGTCTGCTTCTTTTTTGTTGTATTCACTAGTTTGTTGTATTTTTTAGATTCCACATATCATACAGTATTTGTCTTTCTCTGTCTGACTTATTTCACTTAGCATAATGCCCTCCAAGTCCATCCATGTTGTTGCAAATGGCAAGATTTCATTCTTTATCATGGCTGAGTAGTATTCCAGTGTGTGCGTGTGTGTGTGTGTGTGTGTGTGTGTGTGTGTGTATCACATCTTCTGTTTCCATTCATCTGTTAATGGACACTTAGGCTGCTTTCATAGCTCAGCAATTGTAAACAACATTACTATGAACATTGGGGTGCATGTGTCTTTTTGAATTAATGTTTTTCTTTTTGTTTTTGATATATGCCCAGGAGTGGAACTGCTGAGTCATATGGTAGTGTTATTTTTAACTTTTTGAGAAACCTCCGTACTGTTTTCCACAATGGCTGTACCAATTTACTTTACCATCAACAGTGTACAAGGGTTCCCTTTTCTCCACATCCTCGCCAACATTTGTTATTTGTGTTCTTTTTGATGATAGCCATTCTGACAGGTGTGAGGTGATATCTCATTGTGGTTTTGATTTACATTTCCCTGGTGATTAGCAATGTTGAGCATCTTTTCATGTATCTGTAGGCCATCTGCATTTCCTCCTTGGAAAAAGAAACCACTCATTCTTCTTAATTACTCATGGAAGGATTACAAAAAGTGATCATTTTCTAGGCCAAAAAGCAAGTCTCAATACATTTCACAGAACTGGTATGATACAGCCCATTCTCTGCTCCTTTAGACAGGAGGGTTCTCACCCAAAACCAAAGCTCCAATAATCCTGTTACCAGCTGTCAGGGACACATCCTTACAAATAAAATGTCTTTAAAAGCAGCATTTATATGTATTTTAAGATAATTTGCAAATGGCAGTTATTAACATACTTACATTTTCCCACAGTTTTTAAGCCTCACCTGCCCCTTCTATTATTCCATATTACCCTTTGACCATGTAAGCTTAAAGCATTTTTTTAGTTAACCCTCGTGATGGTTTCTGATGACCTATAAATTGAAGGTTGCTTATGAAATCACTGGACTTGTAAACTTTCTCCTAGTTAGAATTATGCAGCAACTGTGGGGCATAAGTGGAGCATTGTGAGCATTTAAAATGAGTCATTTATTACTATTTTATTAATCCTCATCAGAATAATAATGTCTGTTCATTTCAGTAGAAGACAAGAAGTCATTTTCATTTATACTAAGTAGATGGTATCTTTCATTTGACTGTGAAATTTGACAAAGTAGGAAAGGGCTTACTTAGCTCAAAAGGAAAACATAAGTAGTTAAGGTTATTTGGTACCCAGAAATGTTCCCAATGTCCCTTAATCCATATATACCCCAATTTATTTATTTTCTGACATAAATTTCCCAGCGTGCACAAACCTCTTAGCAAATACCTAGCCTCAATCCCTAACACATAGACTGTCAAAAGAAAGAGTAAAAATAGCAAGCAAGTTTGTCATGGGAATCATGACTTTAGATGGGATGGAGAAAGAGTCAGAATGTCCATATCTTAGTGCTAGGGAAATTTAAGATAACTTACTCCCTTCATTTTACACAGGAGGAAGATGAGACCAGGGTAGATGAAGGTATTAACTCAGGGTCCCCTGGATACTTCAGTTCAGACACTGACAAAAAAAAAAAAAAAAAAAGAATGGTCTTTACACTAGACACTAAGACAAATGTAACAAAACCTCTCCAGGGGCTTCCCTGGTGGCGCAGTGGTTGGGAGTCTGCCTGCCGATGCAGGGGACACGGGTTCGAGCCCTGGTCTGGGAAGATCCCACATGCCGCGCGGCGGCTGGGCCCGTGAGCCACAACTACTGAGCCTGCGCGTCTGGAGCCTGTGCTCCGCTACAAGAGAGGCCGCGATAGTGAGAGGCCCGCGCACCGTGATGAAGAGTGGCCCCCGCTTGCCACAACTAGAGAAAGCCCTCGTACAGAAACGAAGACCCAACAAAGCCATAAATAAAATAAATAAAATAAACATAGAATAATCATTTAAAAAAAAAAAAAAAAAAAAAAACCTCTCCAGAACAGCAGAATTCAGTAGACCAGAAGGGAGATGAAAGGCAGCTGGCAGCATGTCTGGAAGGGGATTGCATAGATGTGCTCACAGATACAGCCTTCCTATGTTCTTAAGTCTAAGTATGCATAACCTTTCACTTATTCTTTCAGGTCATTTAACAAATATATTAAGCTCCTATTGTGTAATACCTGTCTTTGAGGAGTTTATCTTCTAATGAGACCGTTCTCCTCCATATTCGGTGCCTTCAGTGATAAATTTACAGAAACCTAGAACTAAGATGGATTGGGGTAGTTTAAAAGTCCATTCATAAAGTATCAAATTGGGTACTTTTAAAAGTTGCATGTCCCACTACACATCCACCACAATGGCTAAAATTAGAAAGACTGACAGTACCAAGTCTTGGGGTAAGAATACGGAGGAACTGGAACTCATACATTGTTGGAGGGATAAAATCTGACAGTTTCTTTTACAACTGAATATAACACCTACCTTAAAAACAAAAATTGCAAGCCTAAATATTTACCCAAGAGAACTGAAAATATATGTCTAAAAAAAATTATATAAGTATATTCATAGAATGTCTATTCACAAGAACCAAAAACTTGAAACAGCCTAGGTGTTCATCCGCAGGAAGATGGATAAACATACTGTGCCATAGTCATGCAAGGGATAGTGCTTAGCAATAAAAAGGAATAACGTACTGATACACACAAAAACACAGCTAAATCTCAAAAACATTATTCTGAGTGAAAGACATCTTACACAACAGTGTATATACTGTGTAATTTCATTGTGTGAAATTCTAAAGCAGGCAAAAGTCATCTGAGACAGAAAAAAATTAGAACAGTAGTTGCCTGTGCGGGCAGGGATTGACTGGGAAAAGAGAGCTTTTTGGAGTGATGGAAATGTTCTCTGTCTTGATGGGTTTCTGGGTTACACAGGTGTATGGGTTTGTCAAAATTCATCAAATAGTATCAGATAGTATACTTAAGATTTGTGCTTTCAATGTATGTTCAAGATTTTAAAATAACTCTTTACCAATACTTGACTCTAGTATATATATATATATTTTTCTGAAGTAGATTCTAATTTTATATATATATATATATATATATATATATATATATATATTCTGAAGTATATTCTGAGTTTTATATATATATAAATATTCTGAAGTATATTCTGAGTTTTATATATATATATTCTCTGAAGTACTGTATTTAGGAGGAAGTGTCTACTGTCTGCAAATTACTTTGAAATGCATCCAAAAAATAAGATGGATTGATGGATGGAAAATGGAGGAATACTTGACAAAGAAGGTAGAGTAAAATGTTCATAATAGAATCTAGATCGTGGATATACAGGTGCTCACTGTGAAGTTCTTTCAGTTTTTCTGTTTGTTTGAAATATTTCAAAACAGAATGTTGGGGGAAAAGTTTAATGCTGCATTTGTTTCACAGAGGAAGAATTTCTATTTTCACACTAAATTTTTTTTATGGTTTTATGTCAAGTTCTGCCTTAGTGCTTTAACTTGGGGCTGTATATATAGAGCCTGTAAGATAGCTCAGGTATTACATCGGCCGGATAGAATCTGCTTGAAAAGATCTATCTGCCCAGGGTGTAAATATTAGAGGTGGATACACTTGACTAATTAAGCTAATCCTAGAAAATCGATAAGATGCCATCTAATTAAATTACAAATCTTACCTTTGGTTGTGCATGTCTGGCTGTAAGACATGACTGAGAAAAGAATCCCAAAATAAACCTCAAAGCATCCGGGCAGAAAACTTCCAATTAACATAGCAGACTGTTTCAGTATGAAAAAATAGTTCGAGGCTAACCCTTCAGATTTGGAAAATCAATGCCTAAGTTTTACATTTAATTGTTATTTTCTAACATCCATAAATAAGAAAATGAGAGAAAGTAATTCATGTGTTTGTTCCTCTTAACACTGGAGGGACTTTGCAGGGGATAGTAATCCCAACACTTGAAATAGAGTTGCCATGTAGGGAGAGAATCTGGTCCCTGTCTCACTCTTGGGCTGTACTGGGGTCAATAAATTTCCTTAATTCAAAGAGACCCACAGGTCCAGGACCTGTGATAACACTAAATCAGGTAACAGGAAATTATAAATTGGAATTGAAAAGTTAAAATGCAATCCATAAAGTTAATTCCATACTTCTTCAAGGTGGTTCTCTTTGACATCAAGTTCACTATAATATTTGTAAGTCCAAGGAAGCCTGCTAGAAAAAATATTGCAGAGTAGTAATATTTTTATTCTCTTGACACAGAGGTTTCAAACCTTACCAAAGAGTTAATTCTTTGTCTGTTCCTATATCTACCAGGTAAAACAAACAGACAAAAAACTCATGTCCTTCAAAAAGGTATTAAATATCAAAACAAGTGATTTCTTTCTAGATCTGTTTTTATTTGAATACTGACTTTAACTGCAGTTTAATTCTTTCTTTGTAAACCTCAACTTCTTAGTATTTGAAGATCTGAAAATTGTAATCTATTTTCACAAGAAAAAGACCATCCTTGTTCAAAGACAAATGTACCATTACTTAAATTGCAAATGTTTATGTCTCACACACAGACAAGAAATAAAAGCCTGACTAGGGCAGGATTCTGTAAAAAGTGTTGCTTTTCTGTGTTTACTCTGGAAACTAGAATAGCTAGCTGGAACCCACTAAATCCAAATGTCTCTCTGTAACAACATCTGAAGATGTTCTCTATATATGGGACATTTTTCTTCAAGGATTCAGTGGAAATGTCTGATCCAGACCATGTTAACAGAGCTGTATGGAATATACCCAGTAGTATACCTAATTGTGTACCAAAATTACAATATAAATATATACAATGGGGTTGTAATACTAACTTCTATTCCCACCTCACTCTGGATACATGAAACCCTTGACCAAATATAGCTAAGTGAATCTTTTATGTTCTGTCCTAATCTTTATCATATTCCTTTCTGTTGCCCTGGTTCCTGATGTTCTTCCCATCTGGGCTATTATGATCTGTCTCTCCATTTGCAACTGCACGAGTTAGGTACAGAATCTTTACCAAGTATATTTCTGAGCATAATTGGTTTTCTTCAATACTAAATTTCTAGGTAAATTACCTATTACAACCAAGAGTAATTCCCCTTTTAAGATATAACTAAGTTCTCCTCTGTCTCTGCCATGGTTTATATATTCAATAACATAATAAGATATGAGTAGAAAATAGAGACGTATGTACCTACTTGCTCTACTTCCCATCAGTAAAAAATAACTGGTTCTAAACTATAAAGGGCTCTCCCATCTCCATAAATACACTTGATGTCTACGATATTCCACACTAATCACTAGTGGGGTAGTTTAAAGGTAGCCTCACATTCTTTACTGCTCCTCTTATTGAGAGGTATATTCAAATATCCCTTCCCTTGAATCTGGGCTGGTCTTAGTGACTTGCTTGGCAAATATACATGGCAAGAGATTAAGACATTGCAGGGCTTCTGAGTTATAAGAAGCCTTATAGCTACTGCCTGGGCTGCTATCACTCTGGGGGAAACCAGCCACCAGACAAAAAGTACATCTACCCTAAGACTTCCATGCTGTAAGGAAGCCCAAGCTAGTCATATGGAGAGACCGAATGAAAATATCCAGCCAGCCCCAGCTGTTCCAACCATTCCAGCCCAAGATCAGACTGTGAGAGAAGATACCCTGGGCATTCCAAACAGATACAACATGGAGAACAGAGGAACCCAGTCAACAGTTAGAACCAAGTCCTCCGAACTTTGGCCTCAATCAAGTCCTCCCAGTTGTCTCTAACTATTCAAGTCACCTGAGGGTCCACTCATCATAGAGCATGGATGAGCCATCTCTGGGGGGCTTCTTACAAAATACCTGACCCACAATATGATAAGCCTAGTAAAATAGTTGTTGTTTTATACCACTAAACTTTAGGATGATTTGCTTTGCAGCGAGAAATAAGTGGAACAGCTAGTAAATACCCCCCTTGGGTTTGTTTAATCATTTCACGATGTTTATCAAGAAGTTTACATTAAAAAGGAAGTTTACATTAGTATACATGGTATTTGCTAATGCTGCCTACAGAAAGAAAATCTTGATTAGCAGGAAATGCGTTAAAATCTTGTAGTAATCTATAATTCCAAGCATAGTGGCATTTTACTGTTATAGTAAAGAGCAAAATGTATATCTTCTCTTTTCACAGGTATCTGAGATGTTATTATTGGGCAGTTTGAACTTTAATTACCATTGGGGTCCTTCCAGAACCACAAACTTCATTTGAAATTGTTTTTCAACTGTTGAATTTTTTTTCTGGAGTTTTTGTGTTCTCCAGCTTAATTGGTCAGGTAAACTGAGATGTGAATCCCTGGATACACAATGCTGTCATTTTTGAAAGTCTAACAAGTCTTTATAAACTCTACAGAGAAAAAAATCAAAATCTATCTGGTGTTTTTTTTACTAATTTCCATCTATTTTGATGAATTGAATGGGGATGTAAATGGATCAACATTGCCTTTCAATTTTTAAACCATCAAATTTTTCAGAAGACTTGTACACAATGAGTGTTGGGTTAGACTCTCAGAGACTCACGTTTCTAAGTTAACTTCTTACTTGGTGTTTCCTGAAAACTTTAGAAGCTCTCTTTTTTTACTTAAACTTCAAATATTGTCATAAAATCCCTGGCTTAAAATCAACTTAAAAAGTCATTTAAACCAGAGGCTACCAAATGCCGTCTAAATTAATTGAATTAAAAAATCATTGGTTCATAAATGTTTATTATGGTATCTCCTTGTCTTATTCTCAAGGAATCACAGTCTAGTAAGAAAGTAAAACAAATACCCAAATAACTCTATTGCAAGGTATTTGCCATTTGCAAGGGATAGAGCCCAACACCTTTGTAAATTCCCAGATTCACAAGAAATAAAAAGCTCGCAGCATAGCATCTTTAGAAGTTATACTTCCTTGTAAGGCACCTTACATATTATATGTCTGAGAGCAAAAGCCATGTTGAGATTTGTGTACGGGGTAAATAGACGAAATCACAAAATGATTATTACCACTAGATAAATTATTGGTTCCCACTCACCACACTGACAGTGGTATGAATAAAACTCATGCTTTAACAAAATTTAGCAATGAAAACTATTCATTATAACATTTGAAGTTGATCACAAATAGAACTCAAATCTTACATCCATGAATGTCAAGGGGCTGCTATCCTTGGTAAGTTCCAGAGGAGAGTTTGAAAGTTCTGTATTAGGTCAGAAAAGGGGAGCTTCCCAGGAGGTTTCATAGAGGAGAATGTATTTTAAAAACCAGATAGGATTCAGTAGTTATAGACAGATAGTTCAATCAATCAGAAACAGTGTGTGAAAGATAATGATAAAGCACAAGATATGTTTGAGAAAATAGAAAAAGTACCAGAACGACGGGAGTGAAGGACACCTATAAATAAGGTTAGAGATGTATGTAAGGACAAGATATTTTAAGGGCTCTGAATGTTAAATTAAAGATGTTGAACTTTATCCTAAGGGCAGTGGGAAATCAGCCAGGGAAGGATTTTTAACAAATAAGAGATTTAAGGAAGATTAATCAAATATAATATAAATTGGAAGGGTCATACAGTTTTAAAATGTAGGTTTTATTATCATTTATGGGTGGTGAGGCCAACAGATCAGGAGACCATTTACATTGAAAAGATGATCTGTTATACAAACAGATCCAAGAAGAGGGGGTCACACCTTGCCAATAGGGCTACATAAGGAGGCACAAGGAAAGGAACTGATCAAGCAGGGTAAAGGGGTTTAAGATTGGCCAGTTTGGATAATTTCAGCAGGCTCTGTGGGTGTAGGGACTGTCTCTAGTTGCCTGGTACCTGGCCCTGGAGTAATTGGGGCGGGTGGATAGTAGCCTAGAATATGAGAGCTCAATAAAGAAGGTTGTTGGGAGTATGGGCTCAGGTTTGGCTATTTTGCATATGAAAGGCACACTCCCAGTAGTTTGCTATCTTTAGGAATCAGCTAACTCTGGGAGGGATAGTCCCAGAAATCAAAGAATCAAAATACAGAAAATAAAAAACATGGTTAATACAGGTGCTCAGGGATATGGCAACTTCAGCCTGAACATGGTAATCGAGTAGAGAGAGAGAGACTGTAAAGGAAACTCTATTTAGAAAATGTTTAGGTTTGGAAAATGAACACCAAGCAGTTAAAAACTATAAGCACAAATTATAATCTTAATGCCTGGGGAGATTACATTAACAGTGATTGAAAATAGGAAGCTGGTGGGGACTTCCCTGGTGGTGCAGTGGATAAGACTCCATGCTCCCAGTGCAGGGGGCCTGGGTTCGATTCCCCCCACATACATGCCACAACTAAGGAGCCTGCCTGCCTGCCTGCCGCAACTAAGACCCGGTGCAACCAAATGAATGAATGAATGAATGAATAAATAAATAAATAAATAAATAATATTAAAAAGAAAATAGGAAGCTTGTTTATAGAGAAATACAATTAATTTGAATATAAATGGCAAAAATAATATTATTTAATAATTTTTTATAAAATATATGTGAGGTAGCCAGATCCCCTTCAATGTTTTCTCAGTTTTGAAGTTGAGTCAACCCCAGTTTAAAGAGATTAAGAGGCAACCCTAATTCATACATGTAATTCATGGTCATATGATAAGGCCATATCATATTGATAAAAATAGTAAAATCTAACATGTATTTAGCACTTACTATGTCCAAGGAAATTTTTACAAGATTAAAAACTATGTCCAGCTCCAGTTAAAATTCCATTCAAAGTGGTCTTTGGACTAACAGTAGAAGCATCACCTGGGAAATTCAAAATTCAGGCCTCATCCCTTACCTACTGAGTCAGAATTTGCATTTTAATAGGATCTTCAGGTGATTCATATGCACATGAAAGTTTGAAAGGGCTGCTTTATACACCACACTGCACCTGCCTTTACAGTGACTTTGAGGATCCAAGGAACAAGAAGAAATATCAAGCAGCTAAAAATGTAGGACTAGAGCCAAAAAGAAAGATTGAGGCAGGAGATAGAGATTTGTGCCTTAACTCTCACAGTGATTAAAAGATGCTGAGAAGGAGAACAGTTAGAAATGAAAGTAAGAAAGCCCTGGACAAAACCTCCACTTGTTCAAAATTCCCGCATATAACCACCCCAAGAACTACACCCTGGATGTGATCATCTCATTTTAACTGCAATATTCTATTCTCACATACAACTCATAGAGACTGACATTTTCTTCCTCTAATCTGGAACACACATCATAGAATATATGTCTTCTTCACCTGCACCATCAAAATTCAGCATTGCACATAAAACATTCAGATTACTCTCACTACAAATTCTCCGCCCCCAACACTGATCAATAATGCTTTGAATTGTCCTTGGATCCCAATTTAAAACTCTATTAAATCTCCCAACCCAATCTCTGATATCCCAATTCTCAAGGCCTTAGGTGACTGGGTAATGTTCATCATCTGTCAGAAATGGCTTGGAAAAAGGAGATCTAGGAACTGAGGTGGTTGAAGAATAGCCCTCGAGGAGTAGGTTAGAAACTAAAAAAGTATCCAATTTGACTCTCTGCATAGCTCCTCGGGCAGACACTTTCGACAAGTATAAGAACCTATTAACTCTGAAATGGAAACTGAGGAAGGCATCACAATAAAAGAGCCATTTGATCTAGATCTCAAAGAATGAGTAGTTTTTCCATAAGCAGAAAAGGCTAAGCTACTAGAATGAATGAGCAGAAGTGAGGCCCAGGTTTTCCTCAGTATTATAAACCCACAGTCAAAGCAAATTTACAACCACTTGCTTCCCTCTATGTGAGAGGAAGAGTCAAGCTATATATCTTTTCTGTGCTGAGACCTTAAAGATCAGCTTTTAACCTAGAGTGGGTTTTCATGGCTGAGTTATAAACATCCGAGAACTAAAACCTGACAGTTCCTTAAGTATTGTCACAGCAGTAGATGATGCTTCAGTAATTTCAGCACATTTCAACTTCTGCTGAATACTATGCCTTAAGCATAATGAGATTTGATCTTATCTGTCTAAACAACACAAAGGGAAGTATAGAGGTTGCAATTTCGTGATGAATTGAGTCTATATAGCCAGCCACACTGCAAAATCTATGAAGGATGCTTTCTAAGCAAGACTCACCAAAATGGACTAGCCGTTCTGCCAGGTAATTGCTCAACTTTCTTTGCACATTTCTTGCATAAGCACAGCTATATAATTTTTAAAATATCAACTAACATCTTTGCAGTAATATACAAGTTTGCAAAGAAGATTGGGTGCAGTCATATGCATTATGTGACTGAATCCTCACAAAAACCTCACATGGTAGGTAAAACAGGTTCTATTGTCCTTGTTGGGTCAGAAAGAGGATATGATTTGCCCAATATCTTATAGGTAAGTGGCTGAAAGTAGGACCCAATATCAGTGTGTTAAAAATCAAGTAGTCAGGGATAAGAATAGAATGTATCATGTGAGAACTCTTAATTCAACTGGGCTTATAGTAACTCTGCTAATTCCTCTGCTGGGTGTGGAGTGACCATGTTTGTGGTTTTAGATGCAAGATGTAATTGGGGCAGCTACAGCCAATCAGAACAACTTCCGCATCTGCATGGATCATACCGTTGCCTACATGAACACTTACTCCATTCCTAAGATTGTGCAGAATCGGGTCAGGATTTGGTATGAATATGCATGGGAGTCTCGAAGAATGCTAGGTAAGCACGGCAAATTACTGACTAAAACCCTGTAAAACATGTCCTATAATGAAAATCCTATAAGGTAGCAGTGGCAACTAATTGGGTTTGAAAAAGATTGGGAAACAACCAAATAATCTTTAAAGCATTAATTTAATATCACGGGCTTTTTTTCCTTAAATATTCAGACATAACTTACGGGTTATGCAAATCCTTCAAGAGCAAAGGCTAAATTTTATTCAGTGCTCACCAGATGCTAGATATTATGCACATTAGCTCATATAATCTTCATCAAAAAAAAAAAAAAATGGGGAAAATTTGGTGTCATCAACCCCCTCTTAGGAGACAAGGAAATGGAAGCTCCTAACTGAAAAAATTGGCCAAGGACACAGAGGCCTTAGGCAAATGGCCTAAATGGAACTGAGACATGCACCTGTTCTCCTCTAAACCCTTGCTCCCTCTGCGATATCATCCTCTTCCCAGAGCACAGTGAGTGCTCAGAACAGCAATCTTTCAAGCCACTTTCAACATGCTACAGGTCTCCTCTAAGAGACCCTTAATCATTCGTGGTGTCTACTATTAGGACTATAACACTGGAGTTAAAAATAACGTTTACTAAAGATGTAAAGTGAGGTAAAGATAATGTGCTAGCTGACAATAATCAGATTCAACTTTTAGTTTGCTCCTCACCATATAAAAATAGGAATTAGTGCTACTGAGAAGCCAATAAAGCTACTGCCCTCGGAATGCAAATCACAATGCGAATCCCAAATTGGAAGAATCAATATTGTGAAAATGACTATACTATCCAAAGCAATCTACAGATTCAATGCAATCCCTATCAAATTACCAATGGCATTTTTTACAGAACTAGAACAAAAAATTTCACAATTTGTATGGAAACACAAAAGACTCCGAATGCCAAAGCAATTTTGAGAAAGAAAAAGTGAGCTGGAGGAATCAGACTCCCTGACTTCAGACTATACTACAAAGCTACAGTAATCATGACAATGTGGTACTGGCACAAAAACAGAAATATAGATCAATGGAACAGGATACAAAGCCCAGAGATAAACCCATGCACCTATGGTCAACTAATCTATGACAAAGGAAGCAAGGATATATGATGGAGAAAAGACAGTCTCTTCAGTAAGTGGTGCTGGGAAAACTGGACAGCTACATGTAAAAGAATGAAATTAGAACACTCCCTAACACCATACACAAAAATAAACTCAAAATGGATTAGAGACCTAAATGTAAGACAGGACACTATAAAACTCTTAGAGGAAAACATAGGAAGAACACTTTTTGACATAAATCACAGCAAGATCTTTTTTGACCCACCCCCTAGAGTAATGGAAATAAAAACAAAAATAAACAAATGGGACCTAATGAAACTTCAAAGCTTCTGCACAGCAAAGGAAACTACAAACAAGACAAAAAGACAACCCTCAGAATGAGAGAAAATATTTGCAAATGAATCAACAAAGGATTAATCTCCAGAATATATAAACAGCTCATGCAGCTCAATATTAAAGAAACAAACAACCCAATCCAAAAATGGGCAGAAGACCTAAATAGACATTTCTCCAAAGAAGACATACAGATGGCCAAGAAGCACATGAAAAGCTGCTCAACATCACTAATTATTAGAGAAATGAAAATCAAAACTACAATGAGGTATCACCAGTTAGAATGGGCATCATCAGAAAATCTACAAACAACAAATGCTGGAGAGGGTGTGGAGAAAAGGGAACCCTCTTGCACTGTTGGTGGGAATGTAAATTGATACAGCCACTATGGAGAACAACATGGAGGTTCCTTAAAAAACTAAAAATAGAATTACCATATGATCCAGCAATCCCACTACTGGGCATATACCCAGAGAAAACCGTAATTCAAAAAGACAAATGCACCCCAATATTCATTGCAGCACTATTTACAATAGCCAGGTCATGGAAGCAACCTAAATGCCCATCCACAGATGAATGGATAAAGAAGTTGTGGTACGTATATACAATGGAATATTACTCAGCCATAAAAAGGAACGAAATCGAGTCATTTGTTGAGACGTGGATGGATCTAGAGACTGTCATACAGAGTGAAATAAGTCAGAAAGAGAAAAACAAATATCGTATATTAATGCATGTATGTGGAACCTAGAAAAATGGTACAGATGAACCAGTTTGCAGGGCAGAAACTGAGACACAGCTGTAGAGAACAAACGTATGGACACCAAGGGGGGAAAGTAGCAGGGCGCTGGTGGTGGTGGTGTGATGAATTGGGAGATTGGGATTGATATATATACACTAATATGTATAAAATGGATAACTAATAAGAACCTGCTGTATAAAAAAATAAATAAAATAAAATTTAGAAAAAAAAAACAAAACAAACAAAAAAACACAAAGTTTCTTAGAAGCAGATAAGAATCACTGGTTGTTGATGGTAGGACCTTATCTTCTCCTTTCTGCCAGTCTTAAGAGGTTCCAACCACAGGTTTAGAACCTCTTCCTGAATCTAAATAACAAAAACAGCAAACTTTTTTCTTAAACACACACAGCTATTCCTGCGGGCATCTCAAGCAGAGAGGAAGAGGAGGAAGAGGGGCAGTAACAGGCTCTTTTCCTCTCTCCCTGTGGACACTGCTCCAACTCCTTCATTTAGGAAGGAACTAGAGACAAACAGCCCTTGGAAACAAGGAGCTGTGTTTTTATAGAAAAGATTTTCATATTTAGAATCAATGTTGGAATCAAAATAAGGATATAGTATAGAAATTTTTTTCTTTTCTAAATGGATGCAAGAAAACATCAAAAGTAATCAGCTCTCAGAAACCCATAATATACTGTAGACTAAAAATGGGCAGTTTTATTCATGGACCATTTTATCAGCCTGAAGGCCCATCATTTAATTCACATGTAGAAAAATCTTTAATGTATTCACATACTACATTGAGTTAATAAGTAAGTAAATAACAATAATTTGAATTTACTCACTTAACAGATTTCTTCTTTAGATTCCATTCCCAGCTCAGCCACCCACCACTTATGCACAGATGAGTAAGTCACTTACAGCCTCTCTGAGTTTCAGTTCCCCTTTTGTTTCTTCTTTCCGGAAAGTAGAAATAAGAATACTTATCTTTAGGGTTGTCATGAGGGTCCAATAAGATCATGACAGAACTCTGTAAGCTACACGGTATTCATTATTCTTTGCCATCCTTAGGATGTTAGGGCTGTCTGCAGAATCAGAAGATAGGAACTAGATCCTTTTCCCATCCCAGTTTGTTCGCTAGCCTTTGTCCCATCATCACTAAGCTTTAAAATTTCAGCAAACAAAAAATTCTGGAATTATTCAGAACTATTATGTTACCAATATTGAAAATACTTCTTTTCTTTCATGAAAGTAATAGTGCTATTATGAGAAGTATGTACGTCCAATAGAAGCAATGAAAATATAGACTGTGATGCAGCTGTTTATAAAAAGAGTTGACATTTTGTTTCCTTTATTTTTTTAATTGTCCTTGAACTTTGATTTTTTTCCTTAATTATTCTCCTTTATGGATTGATGTGTTTATCTTTATGAAGATGAATCCAACCTACGTGAGACACTGCCAACTACAATGCAGTTAGCCCTCACCATTGATGTGAACTTCAGCATCATCAGCAAAGTCGACTTGTTCAAGGCAAGTGTTTTTTCAATTCATAGGAAGGCACCATATCAATTTCTCTGTAAAAATCAAAGCTCTTGCTGAATTCTTGGTTGATAATTTGTTCTTTGAGCATTTACACCATATTGTCTCCCTGTCATCTGTCCTCCTTTGTTTCTGATTTAAAATAAACTATTATTCTTATTGAAAAACAAACAAAAAAAGCTCTTGCTGAATACAGCATTTATTGTTTTTTTGCCTTTATGTTTACAACATCAAAATAATCTGGAGAATTTATGTGAAATTAGAGTCAAATAAACTATGGCTCTCTCTTCAGCAGATGACTTGTTCTTTAGAAGCCTCTCTCTCCTAACTGGTGTCAAAGAAGAAGAGTTCTTCAAGGTCTTCTTGCATTAATTTAAATATAATTAAATTCTACAGCTCTATGTCTTTGCTACTACACATGTCATCTCCCATTTATGAATACGCCTTGGCAATGCATGGCAAATCAGGTCCCAGATTAGCTCTGGATTGGCCTGACAGTCAGAGAATCATGCCTAATCATGTCTCCAATACAAATGCTTAGGATTTAGATCTTTTACATGGCCAAATTCAAATTTAGAGGGTTTTTTTAAAAGAAAAAATGTATAGCAAAGAAAATTTTAATGTTTTGAATGTTTTTAATTTTCTGCCCTCTTCTCAATGCATTATACTATATGGAAGTTTTTCTCACCTAACACTTATTCTGTGTGTGGCATTCACTGATTCATCTATTTAATTAATTCATTCAACAAACATTTATTAAGTTCCTACTATGTTCCAGGCACCATTTTAGCCACTAGGAATTCAACTTCTAAAAACAAATACTTGAACACATGGGGCTTAAATTCCAAAAGACAGGAATGAAAAATAAATATATAATATGTGTGAAGGTGATAATGCTATGAACAAAATTAAACAGATTAAAGAGGATGAGGGAGGTACTGGGCATGAAAGGTCTGCTCTAATGAAGTGCAGTTGAGCATCTGGGCAGAGGACTGCAGGATGCAAGGTAGTGAGCCATGCAGATATTGGGAGTGGGAAAGGAGGGATGGACAGAGAGGGAATATTACAGGAGGATGGACAAGATGAAGCCCTGATCTGGGAGGCTGGAGCAAAGGCAAAGTGATGTAAAGCAAGAGTAGTCAGAGGAAAGTAAAAACAGGAAGGATGAGTCAGGGGGCAAGTTAATGGAGGACTTTGGAGGCTGTAGCATAAAATTTGGATTGTACTCTGAGATGCAAAACCCACTAACGATCTTGAGCAGAAGATGATCTACTTGAGATCTGTTTGAAAGGGATTTTTTCCTACTCTGGAGAGTAGACCATGGAAGCAAATATGGAAGTCAGGGAGGCCAAAGAGGGATAACATCTATAGACGTCTATAGGGATGATGGTGATCAGACCCAGAATAGTAGGAGCAGAGTTAAAAAGTGGCCAAACATTGGATGTATTCAAAGGAAGAGCCCACAGTTTTTGCTGTTTGATTTTGTGAAGGGAGAGAGAGACAGAAATGAAGGATGTTTCAGGATTTAAGCTGAGGAACAGGAAGAACAAAGATACCATTTGCAAAATAGGAAATTTTAGAGTAAGTGTAGGGTGAGGAGGGTAGAAATAGACTGTTTTTGGATGTGTTGGTTTGAGGTGAGAGTTAGACTTCAGATGGAATGTCATGTAGGCAGTTTGATAAATAAATCTGAGTTTAAGGGAGAGGTCCAAGCTGGAGCCATAAATTTGGGCAAATCAACATATTGATGGATTTTAAGCTAGGGACTAGATATTATCCCCTGTTATGTAACCCAGACAGAAAGATATGCCTTGAAAATACGTAATCGATACCATTTTGGGCAAGATGAAGAAGCAAACGCTGTATGGTAAAATGGTTAGGCAGAGTCATCCTCGATGTTAGGTTACCGTACAGTGTCCTAAACGGCCTTAGGAAGGAAGAGAGGGGATGGGAGGGAGGATGCCCTGGGGTCAATTCCTGGAGATTATAGGAACGTAGTTTCCTAATTGGAAAGTGGTTCCCAATTTCTAGTGCGAGTGCCACAGTGGAAGCTCCGGTGAGGGAGAAGCACCACGGAATGTATTCAAACAGTTTTCTGATCTTCCACCAGGGAGACTGGGAAAGGGATTTCTACCTTGGTTAACAGGTTCATCTAGATAAATGGTTTTCAAGCTGCAGCTTGCAATTCATTTAGGGATCATGAATTCAATTAAATGGGTCACAAACAGCATATAAAATAGACAAGAAAATATCAGAGTGCCTCACACATAAGTAAGGGTAAGCATTGTATTACAAAATTTTTGTTTCAGTTATTTATTTTTTTAATACACATATACATATCTATGTGTGTACTGGGCACAATGTAAATGTCTTTGTTACTATAAGTTATGGTCAAAAAAGGTATGAAAGCCACAAGGCTAAATTAACAGTATTTTTAAATGCTATAAAACTTTTTACAATTTAAGGACTAGCTTAATTGAGAATAAATGAGAATAAGTGAGAACCAGCTACATTTTAAAGAAAACAAAAGCTTTAAATTATATACCAGTGACTTTTATGGGATTATCTCTGATCTGGGAAGTTATCAGTTTTCAGCCTCAGAGTTTTTTCCTTTGTTTTTACATATATTTTTGGAAATCCATAAAATCAGCAGCATCTGATTGAGAAAAAAATGTTAAACCTTCACATGTTGCTAACGTACATAAACATAGATTCATTCTTTCCTGACGTTTCCATTAAAGATGTAGCTCCTTCCAGAAAGAAACCATTTCCATTTATATTCCTGTTAAATGAAAAAATTATTTTTTTACCTAAAGCCAAATGAAGTAGAAAATAAGCAGGTATGGAAGCTTTCTAAATTTATTTCTTTTCTAAATCTTGCTAAGACAGTCTTAGTGGTTTGTACAAATCTGTTATTTTCTTAGGGAGGAAATATGCTGACTAGGGATCTTATATGCTTACCTCATAATTTATACTCAGCTGACTCGTGTTGCTTCTGATTCAGTCACCATTCACTGAGAGCCACCTATGGCCTCAAGGGGCTGAGGCACAAAGGAGGAAACCTTTGGAGCGTGTGTGCCCAGAGGATGCCCAGGAAGCTTCAGAGTGAAAAGGGGGAGGCTCCTGGGCAGGAGCCTCATTATCACTCATTAGGACCAAAGCATGGGGTGACAACAAAAGATGAATCTAGAAAGGTCAACTGAAGCCCGGCTATAGTGTGTGGGCCCAATCCTATAGGCCAAGGAAGCTGGAAAGGAGGAAACTGACAGCACAGATTTCAGTTTTATAAAGACAAAAAATGGGGAAACTTTGAAGAGATCAGAATATCCAGGGATAATAAAGAAGGGTGACTCAACTGCTGAGAGCCTCCATATCTTGAATTCTCCCTGAAAATGAATCTTCCATATCTTTAAAAGGCAGGCAGGCAGGAAGAGAGAGAGAAAGAGACAGAAAAAAGAGACAGAGAGAGAGAGAGACAGAGACAGAGAGATCTGACACCAAGATTGGAGGCTAGCAGACATGCTTTGTGTCTTTCCAATCTTCAGGATTAGGATAAATTAAAGGTACTTGAAAATCATTTAACTCACAAATACCTAGTTTAAGATGTCCTAAAGAATATTTTAAGTTTATATCATGAACCTTCAGTCAAAAAATTTCACAAGGACTTTTCTCCATTTTGTAAATTTGTGAAGGGATACAGATATAGTAGAATTTGTTTGCAATGCAGCACCAGATAATAATTCTATGCTAAGTAAACTTGCTTCAGTTTTTCCAGAAATATGTCTGTAACTTTAATTGTGCATTGTATTCAATTTTTAAAACTCCAAAAAAGACAATGTGCTTATACTTCTTTCCTTTTAGCCTTGTGAAACTTGTGTATATATTAGTGGAACAGTGAGTATCCTAATGCTTTAACAAAAGTAATGTAAGTAATGCTGGAGTATCACAAATTATAATATGGACAAGGTTACATGAAGGAGGTCCATACTGTCCATGATCCTTCATTCCCAGTATTGTCACCATATACCTTGCTATACCCAATGCTCACATGGCCCCTGTATTAGTCAGGGTACTCCAGAGAAACAGAATCAATGAGATATGTGTGTGTATATATATATATAGAGAGAGAGAGAGAGAGAGAGAGATTTATTTTAAAGAATGTCTCATGCAATCATGAGGACTGACAGGTCTAAAACCTTCAGGACAGGTCAGCATGTTGGAGAACCTGGGAAGTGTTAATGTTTCAGCTCAAGTCCAAAGACAGTCTAGAAGCAGAATTCCCTCTTCCTCAGGGAACTTCAGACTTTTTTCTCTTAAGGCCTTCAACTGATTGGATGAGGCTGACCCACATGATGGAGCGTACCCTGCTTTACTGAAAGTCTACTGATTTAAATGTTAATCTTAACTAAAAAATACCTTCACAATGAGATTTAGACTTGTATTTGACCAAATATCTGAGTACCATGGCCTAGCCAAGTTGACACATAAAGTTAACCAGTACAGCCCCCAAACATTGTCAAGCTGTATGGAATATAATTGACAAAGAAACCAGGCTGTTGCTAAGCCCAATTTTTTTTTTTTTCTCTTTTTTTTTTTGGCCGCACTCTATGACTTTTAGGATCTTAATTCCCTGACCAGGGATTGAACGCAGGGCGTCGGCAGTGAAAGTGCCAAGTCCTAACCACTGGACCACCAAGGAAGTCCCCCAAATTTTAAAATTGATACATGTATCTTCTCAAAACTAATAGCTACTATTTACTGAACTCTCATTGTGTGCTACACTGTGTTTTCTTCTTTGTTACCTTCTGTCAATTAATTCTCACAGCAAGCCTCTGAGAAAAGGTTTATGACCACCCCCCCCACGCCCATTTTCCGGAAAGTACAAACTACTTACCTGACTGAGGCCAAAGAGCTAGAAGCAATGGGACTGGGTTTGAGCACTGATTTTTCTTATGCTACAGTCTACAATCTTAACCACTCAGTGAAGCCACCTTTCAGTTCTCCACCAGCCCTGTCTGGATAAGTGATAAGACGCTGAGAATTTTCCCTAGAGTCAAAAAACAATGTAAGCTCAAGGCCATATTTTGGTGGTTTTCACAGACTTAGACTTGGCATGCCAGTTAGTTGCACACCAGATATCTAAATTCACACACACTTTGCTAGTCTCCTACTAAGAAAAGACCTTGAATCTCATGTGTTTTTTTCTCCCTCTTAAACAAAGCAGGTAGAATTAAAGTCACAGAATTTCACTAAAACTTTGCTTCATTCAACTATGGTTAATTAGTAAGACCTGCTGCTTCTACATGGGGTGATCAGAGTTTCTAAAGAGCTTAGAGATGAATAGTCATTTTTAAAATTTTTTCACAAAAATAATTCTCTTCCTTTCAGATTGCGTGTTTTTCCAGCCCAAGCTCATGTATTAACCTAATAAGGAGTGATTCATTTCTATGAGGTTGGGCAATTTCCCCTCATTTCTGATGATTTATTATTTTTATGTTGATTTTTAAATATGTTTTATCAAATTAAATGCTAGGGAAGTCACATTTTGCCTCTACCACTAAATTACCAGAAATAGGAGAAAATTTAATAAAAGTTCTGTTGCGCCACCTAGTGTCTAGAATTTAAATTGCATCCTTTAGAAACTGAAAAAGAGCGCCCTGCTTAATGGTAGGAAAGGAAAGACACCAAAATGGGAATGTTGGTACCACCAGTCTGTCAAGGAAAGCACAATACGCTGCTTTAGTAAAAATGGAGAACCCATCCCAAACAGGACACCTCACTGGGATCTGTGACTCATTGTCATTATATGGCAAGTAGAGCCTGGAAAGGCTGTGACTTCAGTGATAGGAAATATGTGGAGAAAGAATTTTGTATGTGAGTGGCAGACTGAGCCAGGAATGAAATGAGAATGGCAAAACTATTTCTTTCCCTCACACAAGGATCCCCTGGCAGTGACATCCTAATCACATATTTCCTCCCAAGGGCCTGAAATCAGCATTACAGGGAGGCTTACTACATTTCATTTTTAACTTTACTTTTAACCCTGGTGGTAAACGTAATATTGTGGCTAGACTTTTTAAAGTATTTTGAACAATAAACTTATAACCCAGGAGAACTCCATTCAACTACACATGCTGAGCAGTTACTCTGTCCAAAGCACTAGTGCGGTACCCCAGATACTACACGCATATAGTCCCTGCTCTCCACTGCCTCCCAGAAGTGTGGGGAAATTCTATATAAATAAGATGACATCCTTAGCTGTTCTGTGATAATTCAGTGACTCAAAACATATAAAGTGTTTATCTCAATACCTCAGATATAGTAAGTTATATTGTTATTATTGCTACTATTACTGAGAAATAAAACTGATTCAGTCACAGGGGAGTCTTCACACAGGTAAAATCAGTGTGTAGCCGTGCTTGATCATAGGAAGATGGATTAGATTCATCCTCAGGGTTTCATCCAACTTGTGACTTCTCACTTTGACTATGTGATACTGAGGCTCCTAGAGAAATAGAATTATTGTCAGTTCTCAGGAAAGCTTGATGGAGATGACTTTACTTGTGTTTGCAAATGTTAAGCATAAGGTTGGGTCTGATATCACTTAGAATTCAATAAGTTATGACATCATAGTACCTTGAAAATTATTTATCACATTTGACTTTAGCATGGGTAACTGGATTCAGAATTCCTGCCCTAGACATATTACCCATCACTTGCGTAGTGGGAATGGAGTTTAAGATGGGACAAAGCATGTCCTTTTATAATAAACAAGGCTGAGCTGAGAAGAGCCATGAAGACTGTTTATACTTGAGGGTGACTTAAAGTTACAGTGAGTTATATATTACTGATAATATCTTAAGTTCTTTTTCGAAGAACTTAAGGAGGAATGAGCCTAGAAATGAAGAAATCCTTAAGGACTGAGAAAGTAAACATCCAAAGGTAAATTTTACCAACTTTACAATTGCGTTCAGAGCTTGCAAGTATTAAAAGAACTTCCTGGGTATAGGAACCATCATCTAAAGTATAGGTTATGTTTTAAATAAAAATAAAATTTCTCCCAACTTCATTCAAATCTCCAGAAGCCTTATTCAAATCTGTAACACAGTTTTTATATAGCACTGAATTTCCCATTGTTGAAAATGGAATAATTTCTAATAATTTCATTCTATACATAAAGCCTTATTTATTTAGTGCCTGGCATGCCCCATGCCCTGGCAAGACCCTGGGCATATGGAAGCAACTAATATACAAATCTTGCCCTTGAGTTGCTCAGAATGTAGATCAAACACACACACACACACACATACACACACACACACACACACACAGATGAGTCTCTTCCTCTGACACCTCTTGCATGTGTGACCTTAGTGAAATAGTCAATAGACTGCCTGAGCCTCTGTTCCCTCATCTAAAAACCAAGAGTGTTAACAATATATTAATTAATGCCAAGCATCACAGGGAGGATGAAAGAATTAAACAGATGAAAATAAGAAAATAAAATGTAATACAAATGTTGTGTTAATACAATGTTAATATTGACATTTACACAGGTACTCTCACTTTACAAAAAAAAGGAACATTTATGAAACAATGACTGTGCTCTGACTTTCTGTGAATCAGAAGTTTTCCTAATTACTTCTATAAAGGAAATGGAGCTGCATTATAAAGAAAAAAATGCTAGCTCTAGGATGTAATTCTTTTTTATCATACGATAATGGAGCACACTGTATCTCAAGAAAATAGTCATTTTGGGGGGAGGGAGGGGATAATTGTTCTCAAATACATCATAAAACATAATGACTTCATAAGGCAAACTTGATTTCACTAAGCCAAAATACAGAAAGGAAGGATCTAGTCATAAATCACAGCTGCCCCAAGGCTGGTGGCACCTGTCCACAAAGAAATCATTAGGGGAAAGAATTATTTAGTTGATGAAGCTTAAATTGTAATTTTTTTATTACATACAACTGTTATGTTCTGCTTACATAGTTAATACATATTCTATGCAAGTACATTGATAAAAACTCATATTTATAATGGTTTAAATGTTTTTCTCTGAGGAAATCCAAGCCATAAGCTAACAGCTCTCCATGTAAGTATTTGGGCATTTCTACTGAGGAAAGTACTAATTGTTTGTCAATCTATTTTAAGGCTTATCTCCTAATTTGGTCCAACACTTCCATTAATTGGGTTTCTTTATAGTGCTTTCTGCCAGTGAGCTAACCTGAAAGATAGAAGAAAAAAGATGAAATGTGTTCCTTCTCAAAGAGGATTTTGTTCCTACAGACAATCTTGGGATGTGTGCTTTACTTTATTTTTATTAATATTAATAAAAGTTGAAGTCTCATCAATTCTTCTTGCCAGTTCTATTCTCCTTTCTCCCTCCTCAGAGGTGGCCACTAAGATGATTTTAAGCATATCCTTCCAATCCTCATTTTTATTTTACTTTTTATCTATATAAACATCAATGACAGGTAGTATTATTTTGTACAGATTTTTTCATAGTTGGAGTCATAATGAATATATTCTATAGCTTGCTTTTGAGCAGACCACATTATTTGTTGAATTCAATCACATCTAGAGAGAGAGAGAACTGATTTATTGATTTTAACCACTTTGTGGTATTGCAACCTTCAAATCTTCAATATTTTTACCTGTCCACAGATTGCCATTTTGTTGTTTCCAGTTTTTTCAATACTGAAAATAATACTGCCACTCACATCTTTGTACATTTATGGAATTATTGCCATAGGAAAACAGTATTTAAAATCATTAGTAATTCCTATGAATACAATTTAATATAGTTGGGAATTTTCATTAAAGTTCATTCCAGCAGGAATTGTTCAAGGAATGAAAACTTTATTTTGGCCTACAAATTATAATTAAAATTTAATGCCGAAAAAATCAAACTGTGCTTGTGAAAGTAAATGTAAGTGGGTTTTTTTTTTAATCTTCTCTTTCTGATCATTTATAATGCTATTATTCTCCATGGATATGAATGATTGAGAGTTACGTTCATTGCAATGATATTCTAGATATGTTTAAGCTTAAGAACTTTCAAATATATTTCTAATGAATTTTCTCTGAAATATCAAGGACACTAACTTTCTTTAGTGGGTGGAATCTTAAAATCAAGCCAAAGTTTGTGTTTTTTCCTAAGAGAGTTCTGAGTGATCAGAACACCAGTTTCTGAAATGAAATTACTGTGAATCAATGACAGCATTAAAAGAAGTAGGGCACATGAGCCATATATTTAGAGAATTTTTACTAAAAACAAAATAACAATTTTTCAAAGGAAATTAATCTTTGTCATTTGCCTTAGCAAATATGATAACCTATGAGACATGGTAGGGATAAAATAAATATAAATAAAAATTATATACTTTGCACAAAACAAATACATGACAAGGAAAGAAAATGTACATTTCACTATGCCTAAAAGGACCTTTGTGCATCTTTGCAGATACAAATCATACTCATCTTCAAATGACTCAAATTGTGTCACCCACACGAGCACCTTCTTGATGCTTCCCCTCTCTCTCATCCCCACACCAAGATGGAAGTAAAAGCCCCACCTCTTAAAAGTTTTATGGATACTTACCTGGGATAACTTATGATATGATTAACTTTTACCACAAATTACAGCTTTTCTGTTTACTTAAAACCTTATCCCAACTAGACTTACTCTCTGTCATCTCTGATTGCACCAAGGGCATTGTTGAAAGCCTTGCTCATAGCAGCTTTCATGAATATTTGTTGGACTGTATTAAGAAGGTATTCCTGTTGGCTTTTGCCTTTCTTTCTATCTGAGAGAACCAAAAGCTATAGTTGCTCAAATAAATTTTTAAAATTCTAACTTCAAGTTCATCTGAATGCTTCTCACCTATGGCTACTTGAAAATACTTCAATCATAAATCATTAACTCTCCTTATCAGTCAAGCAACCCCAAGGTTTAAATTTCGTATGGATCTAGGTCAAGTGTTTGCTACTAAAATCATTATGGAAACCTGTGATTGCTAAAGGAATGATTAGCCAATCCACAAACTGGGGGTAGGTCCTTTGCTTTTCTGCCTCCTTCCTCTGCTACTGATTAGGATTAGTTCTCTGCAAAATAATAATTTCCCCTAAGGGACAGACAAAAGGAAAGCTGCTACATGTTAACAGCTCTGAGAGGAAAAAATAAAAATATTTGATGAAAGCAGAAGATTCAAAATCGCTATGTAAAGTGAGATTTTTGAAGCATTTACAGATTTTTCTTTAACCTATCATATAGATAAATTACAATTATTTAGACAGAAAACAAATATAGACACATTTTCTAACAAATCAAATTTGTTTCTTACTCTGTTGAAGTGGATATGAACAGTCATTCGTTTAACAGATATTGTTTTTGTATGTCTCATGTACAGTTACGCTGCCTTTAAGAAGATGACAATTAAGTTGGGGAAGAAAAACATACAAGCTTGCAAAGTTAAATAATAATATCTAACAATAGTATGAAAGATGTTATTAAAAAGAAAAATATTCAGCAAAGATTTTTATCTGTCAGTGTTAATATATTAATAATCATTCACTTATATTACCATAATCTTTAATACCTATCATTTACTAAGCATCATGTTAAGTTTTATATGAGTAAAATTTTACCATTATGAGATTAGTAACATTTTCACCCCCATTTAACAGATTAAGAAAATGAGAGCATGAGATACATAGAAACATAGCAATAAGTAGTGGAAACAGGATTAAAACCTGAATATATCTGACCAGGATCTAAATTCTAGCCATCATATCATAGGTATTTTTTTTCTAAATTTTGGGTCAAGACAAGTCCATATCCACCGGCAACTAATATTTTAATGTTAACACAGACAACATCTATTACTGTTTATTTCCATTGCATTTTAAAATCAATTGGAATATTGGCCTTTTAGCTGTGTCTATGAGAATTATTTTTCTCTGTTATTTTTTCTTTAGGGTTGTGATACACAGATGATTTATGACATGTTGCTAAGATTGAAATCCATTGTCTATTTACCTGGTGACTTTGTCTGCAAAAAGGTGAGTTCATGCTATTTTTCTAATGCATGACTAATAAATACATCTGAGGAGTTCAGACATAAGTCAAGAGAACAGTTTAAACAAAATTTGTCCAGGGTGAATTCCATAGTATGGAAATAATCATGAGATACAATTCTGTAAAACTATAATGTGCTCTCAGAGTTCAAAATGGAACAAGACAATATGGATTTCATTACTTATAGGATATAAGTGTGGGTGGTCTGAAAAGTTGCTTTTTGTAAATGTAAATCATCAATTGTCACACCCCATTAATTCCAAATACTTAAGGTGGAGGGAAAAGTTACAGAAGTGAAAGGTGGTTCTGTCCTTTTTATGTCTTCAGCAAACTATCAGTTACCTCCATTTAGCTCACCCAGTTAGTAAATAATCAATGCCATTTTTTTTTAAATTTTACTGTGCTTTTTATGATTACAAAGTAATACATGTTCACTATTTTTAAAATGGGAAACACATAAACGCACAAAGACAAAAACTCCACCACCCAGAAATAACCACTATTAATATATTTCAACCTATCTTTTTATATCGATTGATGGATAGTTAGAGCTTGTTTTATAAAATTGGCACCAAACCTCGCTTATGTTTGAAACTTGTTTTGTCATGTCACAATATATCATGGGAACATTCTACATATTATTAAGTAATCTACAGCATCCTTTTTAAAGCTGCATAATATTCCAGTCTATGAATATATCATAATCAATTTCAAAGTGTTTGCTATTACAAATAACTCTAAAATAAACAATTTTGCACATCTCTGATTACTAACTCAAAGGGGGAGAGAAGGAATGATGACCTTGGGACCCTGAGATACATCTTGAGATATTAAATCAATAGTGAAGGCAATAATCAAAGTAAAAAGTAGAGAAAGATGAACAGTTCAAAGAAATGAGAGATGATCCAAAACCCTGGGGAGTTCACACATGAGTGAGGGTAAGAAGTACTTATATCATTCCAAAATAATGTGCTAAGTGTGATGGTAGAAGTAAGCACAAGCTGTGGTAGGACACAGAGTAAGGACACTTCTGCACTGGGGTACTGGCAAGATTTCCTGGAGAAGATGCTGGTCAAGCTAAGTCTTGAAAAATGAATCAGCATGAACCAGGAGAAAGAAGAAGCAGGCATTCCAGATAGAGGAAAGAATTCACATGAGTCAAGGCAGAAAGGAAGGGACTCTGTCTTCGGAGGGAGTGTATGGAACTACAATAAGTCAAAAGCTAGAAAATTTTAGTATCATTTATTCAGTGAAACTCAATAAATAATTTTGAAATACTATGGGCCAGGCACTGTGCTGGGTAATAGATATATTCAGCAGTGAGCATAAAAAGGTGGTTCTTGTCCTTCAAGGGCTTACAATCTAGTGCCAGGGTATTCAATTCACAGTGTACATCAGAATCACCTGAATTTAGAAATCTGGTCTCCATCTCCAGCAACTTAACTGGTCTGGGTGGAGACCACATGTCAATATTTTTAAAGCTCCCAGATGATTATAAATTGAGCCAAAGTTGAGTTATCACTGGCCTGATGGAAGAGACAAACAATAAACAAATAAAATTAATGTGTAACTCCAAAATGTGCTAAGTTCTATGCAGCAAAAACAATTTTCCAGGAGAGGGCGTGGTGGCAAAGGCACTTACTTTAGATTGGGGTACTCAGACAGGGGGAGATTGTCAAGCTGTCAGGCATGATCTTTGTGAAAATCTGAAGAGAAATAGTTCTCTAGCTTAAAAAACAAAACAAAACTGGAGAGGACACTATTTTAGGTGAAGACTTGGGACCATGAGGCAGGACAGAACTTGACATACTTAAGGAATGGAAGCAAATGGTCAACTAGGATAATGGTGAAAGACAAAGTCAAATAGAGTGAAGGTACTTTAAGGCATCCAGGTAGAGATACCTAGTGCACAGGTGGAAATCAGTCTAGTCCGTGAGAGAGGACAGAACTGGAGGTAAATCTTTGGAAACCGGCATATGATGGAAACTGATATCATAAGAAGCTCAAGAAAAGGTAAATAAAGAAGACCAAGGCTGTAACTTTGAAGAATACTAGTATTTATGGAAGAGGTCAATGAAGAAGAATCACAGAGGGCAACTGAAAAGCTGTCAGAGGTAAAAGAGGAAAAATATAGGAGAGATTGTGATATTAATGAAACTAGGAATCTAGAATCCCACACAAATTAGTCCAGATTAAATGTGGGCATACTGATGATATAAAATCATTTTCATTAAAATGGGAAATACAAACCACAGCTCAGTTTAAGGACCCCTTTAGGGCAGTGATGCATTTAGGATGACATGGCCTTAATGCACCAAAATGGCCTTTCAATTTGTTCCAATAGCAGCAGGGACTGAAAATTGAGATAACTCATAGAAACTTTAGCATCCGGGCCCACAAGCAGTGAAAATTTGCTTAACAAAGTGTGAAATGCAGAGTAGATGCAGCGTTCTCATTTCTAATTTCTTCCTCACATCGCATCCATCACTCAATAATAAAAACAGATCAGTGAACACAAATGAAGGAAGGAAAAAAATAAGCAGGGGGAAGAGCAGAAATGAAAAGACATGAGACTCCAAGCCACATTTCTTTGTTTCTGTTTTTAAGAAGGGATTTAATTAAGAGTAGACATAGACAGAGATGAAAAGTTGTTACTTGTCCAGATTTTATACAGCCAAATTCAGCTTTGTTTTTTATCATTTCCCCAAATCATTGTAGGAAAAGGGAACAAAAAAAAAAAAAAAGGAAAGAAAACATGTTCCATTAGCAGTTGTTTAAATAATTGAAGAAATGGCAGGGCTCAGGACTGAGTTTGCTGACTTACCTAATCCTCCGGATGGCTCCTAAACTTACCAAGTGGGTAGCTTGGACTGCTTCAAAGAGTACTTAGGAATTTTCCCAGGATTAATTTGTAAGAATTAATTTGAGCGTCATAATGCCCCTGTCAGCCTTGGAAATAGCCTTCTACACAGGAACCCTGAAAATTTGAAGCGCTCCCTCACCAAGTGTTACCCCATTGTACATGAAGCGCTTGCATTTCTACACTTTCTCCAAATTAGTACATAAACCAACCAGAAGAGCTTGGTTTGATCTTATTTTGCACATGCTGTCAGCCCTTGCTCTCTAAGGAATGTCTACTTCATTTGAATGCCAATTAAACTTGCAGGAAAGTCTTAAATTAGCCTAGAAATATACAAGAAATAGTGGAAGTTTTGGTTCGTTGATTATGCCAGATCTCCTTGGAAAATTACTGAAATGATCATTAAAAAATAATTAAAAGTGCTGAACTATATTTAAGTACCCATTATGTACTTCTACCTCCAGTCAGTTGTAATAACTGCCTTTGAAAAATCATTCCAGTTCCCTGAGAATTACTTCATGCAAAGAAATAAGGAATATGACCCTGTCCTAATCATTACTTCTTGGAGTATCTCTTGAAAAACTAATTTTCAGACACTTTCTCTCATTTTTAAAATAATTCATAGATATTGTGTTGGTTTTAAAGAGATCAGTCTTGATATTGGATTCATTAGATATGATCTGTACATATTATATAGTCAGGTGACATAGGTGTTGCTAGTTCTAATGCTATCATCTGCCAGCCTCGTAAGTTTGCCCAAGACACTTAACTTTTCAAGTCTCTACTACCAATTTTTAAATAAGAATAATGATATGTTTCCTATTTGACCTCACTGGGATTTTTGCAAGAAATAAGTGAGTTAATATCTATGAAAATACTTTGCAGCTATAAAGTAACATGTTCCTTTTTTTTTTAATTTATTTATTTTATTTATTTTATTTTTGGCTGTGTTGGGTCTTCGCTTCTGTGCGCGGGCTTTCTCTAGTTGCAGCGAGCAGGGTCTACTCTTCTTTGCTGTGCGCGGGTTTCTCATTGCAGTGGCCTCTGTTGTTGCAGAGCACAGGATTTAGGCGCTTGGGCTTCAGTAGTTGTGGCGTGCGGACTCAGTAGTTGTGGCTTGCAGGCTCTAGAGCGCAGGCTCAATAGTTGTGGCGCACGAGCTTAGTTGCTCCGCAGCATGTGGGATCTTCCTAGATCAGGGATCGAACCCGTGTCCCCTGCATTGACAGGCCGATTCTTAAACACTGCACCACCAGGGAAGTCTCAAAGTAGCATGTTCTGATAAAACAAACACAGGCATTAAAATAAGGAACAATGTAAAATCTGATATTATGATTTTAAAAGTACTTTGCAAATGCAAGATGTATTATTAGCACTGATAAGATGGAAATAACTATAATTAGATCCATCTGTATTGGAATTTCTACTTAAATCTACATTTGGGAATAAATATACCTATTTATAGAAGGTATAAATACACAATGCAAAATTTAAATATACTTTTTGCGTTGCTTAGTTAGGAGATGTGCATTCTAGGCTTCCTTTTGCGTCTATTTACTATCATGGAGCAACAGTTACTCAGCCAAATATTAGCCAGTAAGCCAATCTGTGCCTTTATTTTCTTTCTGTAAAATAGAAATAATAATACCTACTCTAGCTTCCTCATAAAAGTCATGGGGAGATAAAATGAGAATTTCAGTGTCACAGATGTTAACTAAGAGGTAGAGTCTGAAAACTTAAAACTTAACCTAACAATTATAATACGACAATAAGTAATGTTCAGGAAAATAACCCTTGGTATTAAAGAACTTCAAAACTTCCCAGGGAATAGCTGAATTATAAATTATTCATAAATGAGTGCCTATGTCATAATTCCTATGCTCAGCACTGGAACAAAGTAGACATTGTCTCAGCCATTGCAGAGCATAAACTATAATCAACATTGTTTAATCCTAAATTAATTTTAGTGTATTCTACTCCTTTGAAAATATGGTTAACAAGAATGTTTTATGAACTCAAATAATCCAGTCCCCTCCTGAACCAAATATAAGAGAATTTATTGTAATTATGCTATTTTTAATAGCTCAGGGTGATCAAGACTCAACTCACTAAGACATATAGGCACTGTTATCCAAATAGTCTACCTAGTATTATGATAACTGGCTTATTTAAAGTTTAAAAACTTTTCTTCACCCAAGTGCCACTTAGATCTCTTGTAAAACATATTTATGTTTTTTGGATCCTGGAGTGAGATGTGTTCCAAGGGTCCCACAACCACCCACTAGTTTGGTGATTTGCATGACTCAACATAAAGTTATATTTATCACTTAAGATTTATTAAGGCAAAGTATACAGTGCAGGAACAGCATGAAAAAGATATGCATAGGCAAAGACTAGAGAAATCAGGTGCAGATTTCCTAGATCCTACTTCTGAGAGGCTCACATGGATGCATTTTTATCTCCTACTGTGGACCATAGAGACAAGGGCAAAATATCTCTGCCTAGGAAAGCTCATCTAAGTCTTGGAGTCCAGAGTTTTTAAATGGGGCTGGTCACACAGCTACATGACCAGTCATTGTTCAGACTCCAAACCAGATACCAAGCACACACCATAAATCTTTGTATTTACATTAAACAGTGTTGACAGCCTGGTACATCCTGCCACACTACCTGAGGCATACAGAATAACATCATTAACCAGTGTCTATGTGAACATTCCAGGAGCTTAGTTCTCAAGTCACTGAACAAGTGTCATTGCCTTGGCTCCAGAGTCCCCAGAGATAAACAAGAACTGAATAAAACAACCTGCTGAAGGGAGGAACACTCCCAAACTCATTCTATGAGGCATCACCCTGATGCCAAAACCATACAAAGATGTCAAAAAAAAAGAAAATTACAGGCCAATATCACTGATGAACATAGATGCAAAAATCCTCAACAAAATACTAGCAAACAGAATCCAACAGCACATTAAAAGGATCATACACCATGATCAAGTGGGGTTTATCTCAGGAATGCAAAGATTCTTCAATATATGCAAATTAATCAGTGCAATACACCATATTAACAAACCAAAGGATAAAAACCATATGATCATCTCAATGGATGCAGAAAAAGCTTTTGACAAAATTCAATACCCATTTATGAAAAAAAACTCTTCAGAAAGTGGGCATGGAGGGAACTTACCTCAACATAATAAAAGCCATATATGACAAACACACAGCCAACATCATCCTCAATGGTGAAAAACTGAAAGCATTTTCTCTAAGATCAGGAACAAGACAAGGGTGCCCACTCTCACCACTATTATTCAACATAGTTTTGGAAGTTTTAGCCATGGCAATCAGAGAAGAAAAAGAAATAAAAGGAATCCAAATTGGAAAAGAAGAAGTAAAACTGTCACTGTTTGCAGATGACATGATACTATACATAGAGAATCCTAAAGATGCTACCAGAAAACTATTAGAGCTCATCAATGAATTTGGTAAAGTAGCAGGATACAAAATTAATGCACAGAAACCTCTTGCATTCCTATACACTAACAATGAAAAATCAGAAAGGGAAATCAAGGAAACACTCCCATTTATCATTGCAAAGAAAAGAATAAAATACCTAGGAATAAACCTACCTAAGGAAGCAAAAGACCTGTATGCAGAAAACTATAAGACACTGATGAAAGAAATTGAAGATGATACAAACAGATGGAAAGATATACCATGTTCTTGGATTGGAAGAACCAACATTGTGAAAATGACTATACCACCCAAAGCAATCTACAGATTCAATGCAACCCCTATCAAATTACCAATGGCATTTTTCATAGAACTAGAACAAAAAATTTTACAATTTGTATGGAAACACAAAAGACCCCAAATAGCCAAAGCAATTTGAGAAAGAAAAACAGAGCTGGAGGAATCAGGCTTCAACTATACTACAAAGCTACAGTAATCAGGACAGTATGGTACTGGCACAAAAACATAAATATAGATCAATGGAACAGGATAGAGAGCCCATAGGTAAACCCACGCACTTAAGGTCACCTTACCTTTGACAAAGGAGGCAAGAATATACAATGGAGAAAAGATAGCCTCTTCAACAAGTGGAGTTGAGAAAACTGGGCAGCTACATGTAAAAGAATGAAATTAGAACACTTCCTAACACCATACACAAAAATAAACTCAAAATGGATTAAAGATCTAAATGTAAGGCCAGACACTATAAAACTCTTCGAGGAAAACATAGGTAGAACACTCTATTACATAAATCACAGCAAGATCCTTTTTGACCCACTTCCTAGGGTTAGGGAAGTAAAAACAAAAATAAACAAATAGGACCTAATGAAACTTAAAAGCTTTTGCACAGCAAAGGAAACCATAAATAAGATGAAAAGACAACCCTCAGAATGGGAGAAAATATTTGCAAACAAAGCAACTGACAAAGTATTAATCTCCAAAATATACAAGCAGCTCATGCTGTTCAATATCAAAAAAACAAACAACCCAATCCAAAAATGGGCAGAAGACCTAAATAGACGTTTCTCCAAAGAAGACATACAGATTGCCAAAAAACACATGAAAAGATGCTCAACAGCACTAATTAGTAGAGAAATGCAAATCAAAACTACAATGAGGTATCACTTCATACCCATCAAAATGGCCATCATCAAAAAATCTACAAACAATAAATCCTGGAGAGGGTGCGGAGAAAAGGGAAAGCTCCTGCACTGTTGGTGGGAATGTAAGTTGAAACAGCCACTATGGAGAACAGTATGGAGGGTCCTTAAAAAACTAAAAATAGAACTACCATATGATCCAGCAATCCCACTACTGGGCATATCCCTGAGGAAACCGTAATTCAAAAAGATACATGTACCACAATGTTCACTGCAGTGCTATTTACAATTGCCAGGACATGGAAGCAACCTAAATGTCCATCGACAGATGATTGGATAAAGAAGCTGTGGCACATATATATGATGGAATATTACTCGGCCATAAAAAGGAGTGAAATTGAGTTATTTGTAATGAGGTGGATGGACCTAGAGTCTGTCATACAGAGCGAAGTAAGTCAGAAAGAGAAAAACAAATACCATATGCTAACGCACTTTTATGGAATCTAAAAAAATAGTACTGATGAACCTAGTGGCAGAGCAGGGATAAAGACACAGATGTAGAGAACGGACTTGAGAGCACGGGGTGGGTAGGGGAAGCTGGGACAAAGTGAGAGAGTAGCATTGACATGTATACACTACCAAATGTAAAATGGATGGCTAGTGAGAAGCTGCTGCATAGCACAGGGAGATCAGCTCCATGCTTTGTGAGGACCTAGAGGGGTGGGATAGGAAGGATGGGAGGGAGTTTCAAGAGGGAAGGGATATGGGGATATATGTATACTTATAGCTAATTCACTTTGTTGTACAACAGAAACTAACACAGCATTGTAAAGCAATTATACTCCAATAAAGATATATATATATATATATATATATATATATATATATATATATATAAAATACCTGCTGCATTAACACTTTCTTCTCAATATGGAAAAAGAATAATAGCTTAAGGGTCTCATATGCCCCAATTACTAAAATCAGACCTCAATGCTATAGGCAGTAGAGTTCACCTTTAGATGACTGTAACCCATGTTTTTTGGATAAACTAAGCAACTTCTTCAAAGCATAGCAGTGGTCACCAAAGCTAAGGTGAATATGCTTACAATCTGTTATTTCCTCTCTCCAATCCCATTCTTAAAACAATGTGCTGACTGAAGTATCTTTGCCTGTCCAGTGATGGCACACAGTGCTCAGGTTCTAGAGGGTATCACTTTCCTTGTAATTTCCTTTCACATATTATGTCAAACTGATGTCCATAACTACCTCAGGTCTTAAGATAATTATTATTACACTTATATTCCTTGCTTCCTTCATTTACATTTACTCCTCTAGAAGAGTTTATATCTTTTAATTTGGGGCATAATTGTCAAGAATAAAGTGACTACCATTTGCTCTTTATATTTGGCATATAGGGAGAAATCGGCAAGGAAATGTATGTCATTAAGCAAGGAGAAGTCCAGGTTCTTGGGGGAGCTGATGGTGCTCAAGTTCTGGTTACTCTGAAAGCTGGGGCAGTGTTTGGAGAAATCAGGTATCTAAAAGACACCTTGTAATATTGAAGTCTGTCATTTGTTATAAAAGAAAAGTCTTGGGTCATAAAATAAGTAAAGTTCCCGCTCAAATTCACCAATGGTTTGATTGTGCTGACAGCATTGATAAAATAAGGATTTTCACATTTCTATTTATCCTTTCCCTTCCCCAAAAGACCTAGCTCATTCAGTCCTTTAGGCCCAGGACTTAGGTCAGTGCCTAGCATAAAGTAGATGCTCAATATATGTTGAATAATGAATGTGTGAATAAATGAATGGATGAATGATGAAAGAAGAGATTGGGAGAGTTAGTCGTCAGATTTTTGGAGAACTTGAATGCCAGGCTAAGACAATAGTTTTGAGTAGGTGAGTGATAATGATTATCACTGTGGGACCAAATTGCCTGAGTCCAAACCCCAGTACCACCACTTACAATCTTTGCTCCTTTGTTACTTGACCCCTCTGTCCTTCATCTTAATAATTAGAAGAGCAATAGTGAATATCTTAGAGGGTTGGTAAGTGAATTAATTCATGAAAAGCACTTAGAACAATGTCCAGCATCTATTAGGAGTTCAATAAATATTAACATTAACTATTGTTATTATTATTTCCTATTGGTCAGGAGAAGTTTATCTTACAAGTAAGTCCCCAAGAGTAAGAATAGTTGCCGCTTAGTATCTATGAGGATATTGGTTCCAGGACCCCCACAGATACCAAAATCCACCAATGTTCAAGTCCTGTGTATAAAATGGCATAGTAGAGTCAGCCATCTGAGTCTGTGGGTCCCTCATCTGAGGGTTCCACACACCAGGACTCAATAAACCATATTGCACAACCCATATGTGAATGCACAAGCCATGGATACAAAGGTCTAACACTATGGACAGCAAATTTAAGCATTCTGTGGGCTAAACATTCCATATGTATTATTGTATTTAAACATATTCATGTATTCATCCAATAAACACTTATTTTGAGTGCCTAGTACATGCTAAACAGTCAGGTATTGCTCTAAACTCTGGGAATGTACTGTGAAAACAGTAAACAAGAGCTTACAGTCTTGTGGGAGAAAGCTAACAAAAAATAAACTAGACAAGATAAATTCACATTGTGATAACTGCTATAGAAGTAAAAATTGTTAGAGACTGGGGATGCTACTTTACATATAATGGTCAGGGATACCTCTCTGGACAGATAATATTCCAACTGAGACTTGAGAGAGTAAATGGAGCAGCCATCCAGACATGTGGGGAGAGCCTCCCATATGATGGAATAGCAAGGGCAGAGGCCTAGAGGTAGAGCAAGCGTATCTGACTGAACATCACAGAGGTCAGTATGGCTGGAGCTCAGGGAATAAGGGGCACTGTGGGGAGATGAGGCCAAAGAGGTGAGCAAAGACAAGATTGTACAGGCCTTTTAGGCCATGGTAAGGAATTTGTATTTTATTCTAAATACCAATGGATACCAATGGAGAATTTTAGGCAAAAGAATGATACAATTTGAATTATGATGTTAGAAGACCACTCTAACAGCTATGTGGAAAAGAGGCAGTAAAGAAACGAGAATGAAATAGAGATCAATTAGAAGTCAGTTGTAGTGGTTCAAGTGAAAGATGATGGAGTCTTGAACTAGGATGCTGGCTCTTAGGGTAAAGACAAGAGTGCACTGTCAGGCAGTTATTAACATATCCATTTCATGATTGGAAAAATTGCAATTCCAAGGTGTCAATTATCTGGCCCAGGATAACATAGCTAGCAAGTGAAAGGGACAATATTCAAACATGAGTTTCATGGATCAGGGCCTGGTGATCTTTCCACCACACCACAGAAGAAAGGTGGTTCATCCAACCTCTGATTTCATAGCTGCTAAGAAGTTATCTTGGAGAGGATTAACCAAGATGGCAGAGTAGAAGGACCTGCTCTCACTCCCTCTTGTGAGAGCACCAGAATCACAACTGGCTGCTGGACAATCATTGACAGGAAGACACTGGACTTCACCAAGGAGGATACCCCACGTCCAAGGACAGAGGAGAAGCCACAGTGAGACGGTAGGAGGGGCGCAATCAGAGTAAAATCAAATCCCATAACTGCTGGGTGGGTGACTTACAGACTGGCAAACACTTATACCACAGAAGTCCACCCACTGGAGTGAAGGTTCTGAGCCTCACGTCAGGCTTCCCAACCTGAGGGTCTGGCAATGGGAGGAGGAATTCGTAGAGAATCAGACTCTGAAGCCTAGTGGGAATTGATTGCAGGACTTCGACAGGACTGGGGGAAACAGAGACCCCACTCTTGGAGGGCGCACACGAAATAGTGTGCGCATTGGGACACGGGGGAAGGAGCAATGACCCTGGGGGAGACTGAACCAGACCTACGTACTAGTGTTGGAGGGTCTCCTGCAGAGTGAGGGGCTGGCTCTGTTTCACCGTGGGGACAAGGACACTGGCAGCGGAGGTTCTGGGAAGTACTCCTTGGCGTGAGCCCTCCCAGAGTCTGCCATTAGCCCCACCAAAGAGCCCAGGTAGGCTCCAGTGTTGGGTTGCCTCAGGCAAAACAACCAACAGGGAGGGAACCCAGCCCCACCCATCAACAGTTAAGTGGATTAAAGTTTTACGGAGCTCTGACCACCACAGCAACAGTCAGCTCTACCCACCACCAGAGCCTCCCATCAAGCCTCTTAGATAGCCTCAACCACCAGAGGGCAGACAGCAGAAGCAAGAAAAACTACAATCCTGCAGCCTGTGGAACAAAACCACATTTACAGAAAGATAGACAAGATGAAAAGGTAGAGGGCTATATACCAGATGAAGGAACAAGAAAAAACCCCAGAAAAACAACTAAATGAAGTGGAGATAGGCAACCTTCCAGAAAAAGAAGTTATCTTCAGAGTTCCAGAGATATGAGTAATTTCAGATGACTTTATATTAGCATAATTAGGGTTTCCTTAGAATCTTGAATCATGTTAATTCTCTGTTGATAATGTGCCTTCTCTTTTTTATTTTTCCTCCTTGCTTAAAACTGGGTGGGCACTCCTATGAGGGTCTTGCTCTGGGGCAGTGGTGGAAACACTTCTCAGAATGTCCAGATCTGTGTGTTCTTTGCCTATTTTCTATTGCTTCCTTACTAGGAGTACTTGCAAAAGTGATTTAATATTTTGGTGACTTAATAATCACTGTAATCTTCAAGGTCATAAAACAAGCAACAGTCTAATCTCAAACGTTGCAGAGATTAATTAGCTGACCTCACCCAAGGGTTGAGTACTCCCTGAAGAACAAAGCTTTATAAATACAGATATGTTCATTGCTGATATTATCATCACAGTAGGAAATACTCTAAGAATACAATCCAGGTGCTGCTGAGTTGCAATTGAAAGGAATCTTAAATTCTTGACAGCAGCTTCTCAAATAAATCTCCTATTACCCATTGGGTTTCTAAGGCCAAATTGAAACCAGTAGACCAGACAAGCTCTAAATTCGTTCATAATCTAGCTGATTCAAGCAAAAGGGAGATTTTTGCCTTGATTCTCTTCTTGGCTGTGGTTGAAGAGAAATACGATACCCCCAGGCTTCACAGGCCCACAGCTGTCATACGCCCCTGGAGCTCTAGTTATTTATTCCAGCAATGGAGGCATGCCTGCCGAACATCTAGATACTGGAAAGATCTAGTAATTGTGTTTACTAGTCAAAAAACCTGTGACCTTTGTTAAAATGAGCTAAATCCAGCACTATCATGTAGCTTTTTAACGAAGGTTCTTTTTTCTTAGGAAAAAATGAGAAAGAAAAGAACTGAGGGCTTTCAAGGACATTATATACTAATCCAAAAGAGCAAAGCCCTGACTAAAATATAGATTTACAGCCTGTCATGGAGAAAACCCAGACCACATTTCCAATTAACATCTGAGGAGTTCAGACACCCCATTTTTAATAGAGAGACTCAGGGTCTGCCGGGGGATAGCCTTGTAGTAGTACTGACTCCACTGTTTGTTTTTACAATTACAATTATTGCCAAGTCTTATTCACCGAATGTATTTAACCACTTCCTATCCTCCTTCTGCATCTGTTAAAATCTCACTTTTCCTGAAATGCATCTGAATTTTTACCCTTGCTAATGCTATTATGATTTCAATAGATATCCCTACTGGTTTCATCTCCCTTTGGAATGTTCTCCCCCAGGAAAATACCTATTCACCTTTCAAGACTTCAATTCAGATGTCACCTCTCTGAAGCCATCTCTAACCACCCCCCAAACAACTAGTTGCTCCTTGTTCTATGCTTTCATAGTATTTCATTCGTGATTTTACTACAGGAATTACCACTAATTTATAATCAATTCATTCAAATGGATCTCCTCAACAGACTAAGCTATTAAAATGTATGAACTAAAACTTTCCGTCTTTATGTCACCAGCAGCTATATAAAAACTGTACAATGTGTTGATTTTCATTGATATTCTGCCTCCATTCAAAATAATTTGCAGGTGCTATTCAGAAATTTCTGATTAATTAAGCAGTTAATTGTGATTTGATAGAAAAAAAAAAAAAAACAGAAAATTATATTCATGACCCCTTACAGTATAATGTGAAGTGCCTCAAAGAAGGCCATGCCTGGCATGGTGAACAAGAATGGTGAGCAAGAAACAATCACTTCCCTCAAGGGCCTTACAAATAAAAGACAAGGAAACAAAAAGATTCCAATACCAGGTGATAAAATGTATGGATTGCATTCAATGATGGAGCATGCAGGATGTTATGGAGTACAAAGCCTTCACAAGGACCAATCCTTCAGATTTAGCAACTGCTTGAGGTTATGTGAGAACTGAAGGCAGACCTTTCAGTGCTTAAATGACATGTGGAGAAAATAATGTGTGCAGACAATATGTGTGCACAAAGGTCAGTCCTGATAGCCTGTAGAAGGGGGTATGTAAAGGAGTATTCACATAATGCCTGTAGTGGGTTGAATGTTGGCCCCCACAAAGATATATCCATGCCCTAACCCCTGGAACCTGTGAATGTGACCTTATTTAGAAAAAAAAGAAAAAAAAAGAGTCTTTGCAGATATAATTAAGCTAAGGATCTTAAGGTGAGTTCATTCTTGATTTTCTTGGATGGGCCCTAAATCCAATGACAAGTGTCCTCACATGAGACAGAAGAGGAGAAGACACACAAACACAGGGAGAAGAAGGGAAGGCCGTGTGAAGACCGAGGCAGAAATTGGAGTTATGCAGCCACAGCCAAGGAACTCCTGGAGCCACCAGAAGCTGGAAGAGGCAAGAAAGGATTCTCTCCTAGAGTCCCTGGAGGGAGCACAGCCCTGCCAACAACCTGATTTTTGACTTCTGGCCTCCAAAACTGTGAGAGAATAAATTTCTGTTGTTGGTAGTCACTGGTTTTACAGTAATTTGTTACAGCAGCCTCAGGAAACTAATATAATACTAAACTTTTTACATTGTTAACTTTTGAAATTTACTGGGGAAAAAAAAAGGTCTGCTTGACACTCCTTCAGTTCACACTACATGGCCAGTCCACCTCTAAGACTTCAAAGTGTGTCTCCAATTGTTTGCACCTTGCCTTCTCCACTGACCCCACTTCCATCCACACCACCTCCCTCTCTCACTGGACAACTTCAGGGCTGCTCCAAGTCTCCCACTCCAACCACCACACCCTCTGTAATCCAGGCCCCACTAGCAGCCAGAGGGATCCTTCACAAACAGGTATGATCATGTCATTGCCCTCCTGCTTAAAACCACTCAATGCTTTCACATGTTCTTTTTTATCTAAAAGTCCTTGCCTGACCTACAAGATCCTGCAGAGTCTAGCCCCTGCCTACCTCTCTACTGCAGGGTGTACCCCACTACCCTTGCTCTCTTTAATCCAGACTTCAGTTCCTTGAATGTGCCACATGCCATCCAGCCATGGAGAGTTGGTTTATTTTTTCCTAATTTTGGAACTAAAAAACTTTTTTATTCAGGTAATATTGGTTTATAACATTATATGTATCATGTATACATTTTGACTTCTGCATATACTGCAGTGTGCTCACCACCAAAAGTTTAGCTTCCATCTGTCACCATATAGTTGACCCCCTTTACCCATTTCGCCTTCCCTCAACTCTTCTTCCCTTCTGGTAACTACTACTCTGTTCTCGGTATCTATGTTTCTGTTTTGGTTTGGTTTGGTTTGTTCATTTATTTTGTTTTGTTTTTGTTTTTTATATTCCACCTATGAGTGAAAACATGCAGTATTTGTATGTATCTTTCTCTCTCTGACTTATTTCACTTAGCATAAAACACTCATCGTCCATCCACGTTGTCACAAATGGCAGGATTTCATCTTTTTATGGCTGAGTAGTATTGCATTGTGTATATACACCATATCTTCTTTATCCATTCATTCATTGATGGATACTTAGGTTGTTTCCATATCTTGGCTATTGTAAATAAAGCTGCAGTGAACATAGGAGTGCATATCTCTTTGAAAATTAGTTTTTGTATTCTTTGGATGAACATACGGAAGTGGAGTAGCTGGATCATATGGTGGTTCTAATTTTTTGACGAATCTCCATACTGTTTTCCATAGCAGCCATGGGGAGTTTCTACCTCTGCCCATACAGGTTTCCCACCCCTTTAACCTAATCTCAGCTACTTTCAGGACTTCTTTTTCTCCATTATAGGGACCACCCAGGTCTCCTTGCTATATTCTCTAGTTGGACTACATTCCTATCTTTCGGAACACGTACCTTTGTAATCATGCACTTGCTGGTGCGTTTATTTCTTCAGTGTCTTCCTTCCTCACTAAATCATAAGCACCAGGACTACTATGTGTGCTGTGCCAGTCGTGCTCTGCATCAGGATGTCCAGGCAGGGCCTGGGAGAACTGGAATGCAGCCTGCACTGCACTCCTGAGCGTGAGCCCTGCTGTTAAACTCCCCCTCATGCACAGGTGCCTTTTACTTTGCAAAAGGGGGCATTTTTCTGGCCAAGCTTTGCGCCTATAGGACTGCATTTGCCCAGAGAGGTTGTATTTTTCCATTTTGTACACAGACACAGTCCCTAGCAGACGCCACACCCGATCTGCACTTGATCCCCAGCCCTTAGGGCAGTGCCTGGCCCACATAAGTGCCTAATAAATAGTCATTGGATAAATAAGTTAACGTAATTATCTTTCTATCTTTGCAAATGTACTAATACATGTTCATTTTTGTCATGAATATGCATATCCAGCCTTGTACCCTTTTTGTCAGTTTTTATTATTAAGAATAGGACTGCTACGTTTATCTTTGTAAAATCATTTTGCTTTTCTTTTATTTCTTTGAAGTTTATTCCCCAAAATGAAATAACTAGGTAAAAAGGTAGAAACATTTCTATAACTCTTGGAATATATGGGCAGATGATTTTCTAGAATAATTGAACCAATTTAAGATACAACATGCAATGTATAGCTATTTTTCTCTAGTATCAGTGATATTACCTCATTATTCTCAGTTGGTTTTGCACTTTAATAGTTGTTTTAATTTGCATTTCTCTAAATAGTGCCTAGAAAATCATAGGTCCTCAATAAATATTTGATAAATGAATTAATTTCCTCTGGGCCTATTTATTTTCATAAATGTGATCATTTATTTTCTGCGTTTCTTTCTTTGTATAAAATCCTTTTTTCATCATACATAACAAGTTATTGAGCAGAATTTAGGCAGTGATATATCATATGTTTTAGATAGTCTGGCTTTTATTTAAAGTATTTAAGTTCTGACTTTTCACCAGCTATATTGGTCAAATCACCCATTCTGCATATTTAACAAATATTTTCTCTATACCATTGTGAAAACGCCAAATATTTTGAAAAATAATTTTAAACCTCTTTGTTCCCTCCAAACAATGTTTGCCTATTTTTCCTGAGCACTCAGTTTTCAAAATGAGAGTACCAAGGTAGACTTTTAGTTTTTTGGACTATTTTAATTCCATATTCTTATTCTTCATCAGAATAACTCTGTTATTCCTTCACCTACTACCCTGCCTTTCCTAAAAGATAGAAATAGTAGATACATTGGGAGTATGAGCAGAGGTAAGAAGATTGATAAATATTGAGGGAGAAAACTTTTCATTTCCATTTTCTTCTGGCTCAATCCTGTGAATACTACCTGTGTTAAAATGTGTTTATATTTTCACTACCTTCTTTAATATACAGTCTCTTTGTTTGTGTAGCATTTTTTGCTTAGAGCAAAAAGCAAACCTCATCTAAGTTTCACAATATTCCTGTGAACAACTACATTATCAGTACCATTGCTTAAACATGTATTCAAATATTCTCAGGACTCCTCCTAAACTGACTTCATCTGATGACTCTAATTCTATGAAAATCAAGGCTCTTTACCACCATTTGGAATAGCAGAGAGAGAGTAAAGAATCTGATTGTCAGACATTGGTAGATCTTATCACGACCAGCCCAACTGGCTCCCTCCCTGATTTTTCTAATATCCATGGGCAAATCTGTATCATTAGAACAATCACAATGGCTTCACTAGCAGCATTAGAGTTTAGGGTGTAAAGAAAAGACTCCATGACTTGAAGTCAGTTCTGGTCTTGGATTTGAATTTCTGCAATGAAACTCATAAGTATTTGTTCTGGAATATGTCACTTCACTAGATTTTGGACCTCAATTTCCATGTCAGTAAGTGTAGGTAAGAACCTACCTCAACAGTTTCATTAATATATGACATTGTTAGCTATTTTGACCCCAAAAAAACACAGAGTTAAGCTAGAATATTAGTTTGTTTGATACAGTATTTTCTAGTCCGAGTATCATATATCCTCCTGGGTACTTGATATAAATAAAGAGGGCATGGAATAAACTGTGCATGTTATTCTTTTTTTCCTCTCCTTCTTTAGAATTTTTACCTAGATTCTTCATCGATCATCCACTTCTTTTTTTTTCTTTTTAATACGTTTATTTATTTTTGGCTGCATTGGATCTTCATTGCTGCATGTGGGTTTTCTCTAGTTGCGGCGAGCGGGGGGCTACTCTTGGTTGCGGTGCACAGGCTTCTCATTGCGGTGGCTTCTGTTGTTATGCGGGCTCAGTAGCTGTGGCGCACGGGCTCAGTTGCTCCGTGGCGTGTGGGATCTTCCCGCACCAGGGCTCGAACCCGTGTTCCCTGCACTGGCAGGCGGATTCTTAGCCACTGCGCCACCAGGGAAGTCCTGATTATCCACTTCTTCTAAGGCCAATTCAACTCTGAAATCAAGACTTCCTGGGGGAAAGAGGACTACATGTTTTGTATCTGTGAAATCTGAACTCTTTAACTCTGATAAAAATCCATACATAGAGATTTTTCTCAAAAATCTAGGTTAACATGTGTTGCCTTGCAGTAGTTTTATGAATATCAAAGTATCTGCAAAGAGCGAGCAGTCTGCGCAGAGGTGACACTAGAACATCCTCTGATATTTGCTCACCCACAAAAGTTTTGTCAGGATTTATATTTAGTGAAGTGGTAAAAATTTTCAAGCAACAAAGTGTTTTCCAATAACATTGAAAAGAGTAAAAGAATATCTCATAAAAGTCTACACAGGTGACCTAACCTCCTACACTCCAAATATAATCCAGTTGGAAATTTGCTTAATGATAACAGATATATGAAGTTGTAGTCTCTCACTCAGCATTGGATGTGATTGATCTTCTTTCCATAGATAGTATTCAGAGTTAGTTTTATTTCTATTATAGGAAACAATTCTACATATGAGAGTATGCTTTTAGACAAGAAACTTCTTCATTTTAGGAAACATTCTCATTTTTTACAGTTATCAAAGCATTAATCATTCTGAATTGTGTTTATCTGTTTAAGAAGTCTGTCTAGGTTTGCATCCAACTCCACAACAATGAGCTGTGTGACTCCGGGTGAGGTCCTCAACTGAGGTTTCATTTCTTCATCAGTTAAAACAGAGTAATAATAATACATAATTACCTCATAGGATTGAAAAGCATTATATGTATTGATACAAAAAAGAACTTAGAAAAATACCTGGCTCATAGAAAGCACTTAAAAATATTAGCTAGTAATACTACTATTACTAATGTTATTATCAATATTTGTTAGTCGACTAGACAACACTTGCCCACACTTATCCCACTCCTAGATTACAAACAGCTTGAGGGCAGATTTTTTTTTTTATTGAAATATAATCGATTTACAAATATTGTGTTAGTTTCAGGTATACAACAAAGTGATTCAGTTATACATATATATGTGTATATCTATATTCTTTTTTCAATCCTTTTCCATTATAGTTTACTACAAGATATTGAATATAGTTCCCTATGCTATATAGTAAATCCTTTTGTTTATTTTATATATGATAGTATGCATCTGTTAATCTCATACTCCCAATTTATCTCTCCCACTTCTCCTTTGGTAACCATAAGTTTGTGTTCTATGTCTGTAAGTCTGTTTCTGTTTTGCAAATAAGTTTATTTGTACTAATTTTTAGATTCTACATATAAGTGATATATTTGTCTTTGTCTGACTTAACTTCATTTAAAATGAAGTTCTAGGTCCATCCATGTTGCTGCAAATGGCATTATTTCATTCTTTTTTATGGCTTTTTTATGGCTGAGTAATATTTCATTTTATATATCTATATCTGTATCTATATCTATATCATCTTCTTTATCCATTCATCTGATGATGGCCACTGAGGTTGCTTCCATGTCTTTGCTACTGTAAATAGTGCCACTATGAACACTAGGGTGAATGTATCTTTTCAAATTAGAGCTTTTTTCTTTCACAGATATATGCCCAGGAGTAGCATTACTGGATCATATGGTAACTCTATATTTAGTTTTTTCAAGGAAACTCCATACTGTTTTCCACAGTGGCTGTACTAATTTACATTCCCACCAACAGTGTAGGAGGGTTCCCTTTTGGCTTGAGGACAGATGTTAATCATCTTTATAGCCCCAGAACTTGGCATCGTATCTAGGTCATTGTGGAGTATGTTATTTCTACACACTTCTAATTTATCACTAATTTCTTTTTTTCCTTTTCTTTTCAATTTATACAGTGAATTCCTTATATGCTTCTGCATGATTGGCCTCCAAAGTAAAATGGTCTGTAAAATCTCAAACTCATAGAAAACAACTATTTATCAAAAGTTCAGCTGAGAAAGGTAATGTTTAAGAGGATTATTTTTCTCTAGATATCCTAGATACCACTGAAAACAAAGAGAGAGATGAATATCTGATATGCAATGTACTGACTGACCTTCCCACCCACAGCATTGCTCCTACAGAACTGGACTTTGGAGTGACACACAGCCTTTACTGAGGACCACATCACAAACAGTGCTGGCAAACTTAGTTTTGCATCTATAATAGAATATGAACATGTTGTCCACCAATTTACATAGTGGCCTCTCTACTAAAGCCCTTCAGCAGATATTTCTGTCTTAAAACTAGGAATCCATCGATTTTTATGATATAAGAGACTTAAAGCCAAATTCGAAGCCCTCTTGTAACAAAGTTTGCATTTTTGTGTGAACCCCATTTTATGTTTCCATTCTTGTTTTTCTTCTGCTCTTCCTTTCAACTTATGCTCTTTTGTATTCTACTTAACCTTGTGAGTGCTTTCTGGATAAACTAGCTCTGTGAAAAAGGGCTGTGCACATTGTGTTCCAGTCACATTATCGTCTGTGTATGCAGTGCACAATTTATGATGCTGTATGTGGCAGCCCTGGAAAAAAGCTGGAAATGGATGACTGACTAGGGACTATCTGAATATTCTAGCTCTTTCTGATATATACACACATAAATGTATATGTATATGTAAATACATATACATTTGTTTATATGTATATATACATTTGTTTATATGTATATGTGCACATGTACATATTATATGTATATGTATGTACTGTATGTGTATATGTGCATATTATATACATATATAGTATACATATGTGTATAGTATATATATTATACATGTATAATGTATTATATGTATATATGTGTTACATATATAATCTTCATATTGCTATTTATACCTGACATTTACAGAGTTTTGCACATACAGGTCATCTCACACTAAATATACCTTCTCCCTCTGACATTCACACCACTGATTTCGTTCACTTATCCACTTTTGGCACACTAGTAATATGATGGTTAATTTTTTGTGTCGACTTGGTTAAGGGATGCCAAGATAGCTGATAAAACATTATTTATGGTGTGTGTTTGTAAGGGTGTTTTGGGCAGAGATTAACATTTGAATCAGTAGGTTGAGTAAGGAAGATCACCCTCACCAATGCAGTAGGGATCACCCAATCCACTGAGGGTCTGAATAGAACAAAAATGTGAAGAAAGGGCAAATTCGCTCTCTCAGCTTGAGCTGGCACATCTATCTTCTCCTGCCCTCAGACATCAGACATCAGGCTCCTGGTTCTGGACTTTCAGACCCAGACCTGGACTTACACCAGAGGCTCCTCTTTCTCCCCTTCTCAGGACTTTGGACCCAGACTGAATTATAGCACCAGCTTCCTGGGTCTCCAGCTTGTAGATGGCAGACTGTGGGACTTCTCAGACTCCATAACCATCACAACAATGTGAGCCAATTCCCATAATAAATCTCCTTTTATATATATCTGTATATGTCCTATTTTTTCTGTTTCTCTGGAGAACCCTGTGTAATAAAATTTATTGTACTTATTGTTACTTGTTACAGTTACATACCCTAAATTAGGGTTTAAAACTCCTCAGCCAGGAGTTTTACCTAATTACACCTTCATAATTGAATGTCAGGAGTCTATAAACACCTATCTCTCCCTAAAGATAATCAGATACCTATAGTACAGAAGGTACTAAAAAGTGGTCTTGTTAACCCAAAAGAGAGATTAAGTATCTTGCTCAGAAATACACTTAATAAATGGTAGATTTCAACTATAGTTCAATTTAAATTCTTTTAAATTAAACATTATAAATAAATAAATAAATAAATAAATAAATTTTAAAAATGGTAGAGTTATCTGGTTCCAAAATCTGTACTCTTTCCACAAACCATACCATGCTTTACTATTTTTCTTTTTGCACTACTTTACCTGCTGAATACATGATAGGCACTTAATAAATACATGATTGGAGTAAAAATCTAAAAGGTCCTTAAGTTCTTTTTTAAGGTCACAGCAAACAAAAGTGGACCTAGAATTAGAATCCATTCCCTTGTTTCCTGGGCCATTGCTCTGTTCAGTATTTTTGACCTGGGGACACTTACCATTAACCTCGGCTGTTTGTCCTCCAGCATGTGCTCTTTCAGAAACTATGTGGGCTTGGGAATATTTAGGGATCTTCTTACTAAGCTATTTAATGAGTGAAACTTTCCATTGGTGGAATGCTGGAGAAGCATTTTGTGGACAGGAGGGGAAAAAAAACATGCTATTTTAAACATTGCTGAGAGAGTTTGGGCAAAATCCATCTGGCAGACAGACTATTTCTTCCGTTCAAAAACTCATCAAGCACTCCAAATGTGTAACCTGTAGGCAAGTTTAATTAAAGCTTGAGAAATCTCAAAATAACTTGACATTTAAATATGTTATTTCCGTTCTGCTCTCATAGTCTGACACACACAGAGACAGTTTCAGGTCCAAATTAAGCTCCCCAGTGCCATCCAGCCTTTCCTAACTACTGGATTGCCCTATGCCCAAGGCAACAAGAATGTGAATGAAATAGGCTCATCCAATCATTGTCCTTCAAATATTAACATCCATTTCATACATAGATAGGCAGGAAGATAGGTAGATAGATAGATAGATAATAGATGGATGACGGAGTAAAATTTATTTCTCTTACTTAACAAAAAATGTGAAGGCAGAGATTGTCTTGGGGAGAACCTCAGGAAAGGCGATTCCATTTTCTCTTTTCTCTTAGTTTATCAATTATAATTCTTTTCAAAAAACTTCAGTGTTTGCCATACACATTTTAAACTAAGTTTACCTTCACATTAACACTATACCACTTCACACGTAGTGCAGGAACATTATAACAGCCCTTCCCTACCAGCCCGTAAGAAACTGATATCATTCATTTCACTTATCCATATGCTACAATCACCCAATGCAGTGTTACTTTATTATTTAAAGTCATATTTTAGATAAATTAAGAATAAGGAAAATAAAAGACTTTCATTTTACCTCTGCTTATTCCTTCTGCCATGTCTTTCACTCTTTATGTAGACCTAAATTTTTAATCTGTATCATTTTCCTTCTTCCCGAAGAATTTCTCTCAATATCTTTAAGGATGTCTGCTAATGGTAAAGTCCCTCAGTTTTTGGTTTTCTGATAAAATCTTCATCTCTCCCTCACTTTTGAAGGATAACTTCACTATACATAGAATTCTAGGTTGGTGATTTTGTTTTTCTCAACACTTGGTATTTCACTCCACTCTCTTCTTATTTGCAGTGTTTCTGATGAAAAGTCCACTATAATTCTTATTCCTGTTCCTTTATATGTAAGGCTTTTTCCCCCTCAGCCCTTTTCAAGATTTTCTTTTTTAGTTTATTACACTTTGAATATGATGTGCCTAGGAATGGGCGGCGGGGAGTATTTATTCTGCTTGGTATTCTCTGAGCTTCCTGGATCTGTGGTTTGTTGTCTGTCATTAATTTGGAAAAGTTCTTGGCCATTATTACTTCAGGTGGTTCTTCTAATACTAGAGAATGATGTATGTTTATGTATATATCATATATATATATATATATATAATAACTTTTGAAAATGTCCCGCGGTTCTTGATGTTCTTTTCTGGTTGGATTTTGGGGTGTGTTTTTTTTTCATTCCTTTCTTTCTTTTTGCATTCAATTTGGGAACTTTCTACTACCTATCTTCAAGCTCATCTATTCTTTTCTTGACCATGCCCAGTCTACTGATGAGCCCATTAAAGTCAGTATTCATTTCTGTTATAGTATTTTTTATTTCTAACATTTCCTTTCAAATCTGTCTTAGAATTTCTATCCCTCTGCTTACATTACCCATCTGTTCTTGTATGATGCCTACTTTTTCCAATAGATCTTTTAACATATTAATCATAGTTATTTTAAATTCTCTGCCTGATAATTCCAACATCTGTGTCATATCTCAGTCTGGTTCTAATGCTTTCTTTGGCTCTTCAGGCTGTATTTTACTTGCTTTTTAGTGTACTTTGTAATTTTTGTTGAAAGCTGTACATGACATAATGGGTAGTAGGAACTGAGGTAAACAGGTCTTTAGAATGAGGTTTTATATTAATCTGGCCAGGAGTTGGGCTGTGTTTAATCTTTGCTGTAGTTGTAGGTGCTAGAGCTTCTAAATTTCTCTAGTGACTTTGTTTCTATCTCCTCTATTGACTTTGGCCTTCCCTCAGTACTGCTCTTCAGAGAAAGTCTGCATTTTGCAGTTATAACCCAATGTTACTATACAGAAGCCCCTTTGGTATAGTGCTAAGGTATGGGAGAGAACTCTAATTTTATGATTAAATCTAAGTCTTTTAATGGATCTATTTTCCTGGGGTCCAATCTTCACAGGTGTTTCTTATCCCCTTAGGCAGGAAGGCCAGAGGTGCCTGGGGTGAGAGAAATGCCCTTCCTCCAGGTAGGATAAGATTCTGGTAATCTTTTCCCCTGGATAGTAGACCTTTGTAATGGAGAACAAATATATTCTGGGTGTATTTTACAATGATTAATTATCCCCTTCTACTGCCAGAGCAACAAGCAGCTCTTTCCTGGCTCTCAACCATGAGAATCTGCTAAAGTTTCTCAAGGTAAAACCTATAAAAGTATCAGTTTCCCCATAATTGTGGGCCTCAGAGTTTCTCCCTCTCTTGATAGTTTACTCTCAACCTACAGCAATTTGTCAAAATTACCATTTAGGTATTCCTACCAGTTACAGCTCCAAGGGCTTCTGTTCCAGGTAAGCAGGTTTGGCTGTGGCTTTCTGGATTCACCTGTCTCCCCAGATTTGGATGGGAGTTGACCCTGCAACTTCAGTTCTTTGACAGTTCCGAGAAAAGTCATTGGTTTTCAGTTTGTTCAACTTTTTCGTGTTGTAAGGACAGGAGTGACAACTTCCAAGCTCTTTACATGTCAGAGCTGAAACCCTATGTTAGTTTTTTAATGATTAACAGCCAGTGAAAATGTTCCCTTTTCTGCAACAACAGCTGGAGAAATACACATGGTCTGATATCAATCTTCAGGCACAGCACCCATGCAGCTTCTCACATCTCATTGCCCCCAAAGGCAGGGCTGTGAAAACGTGAACATTCCTATTGCCAGAATGCTTTCTCGGTCCCTTCCACCCCTGGAGATTGTTTTTATTAATGTGAGCCTTCTTTCTCCATTTCTAAATGGTGGACTCCGAGAGATTGATTCTCATGTTACCATCTCACTGCAGAGCCTGTAGTGTTTTTTTTAAACATTTGAAATGTGTTTTTTCTTGTCTTGCTTTCAAAGACCAACCCTTATTTTCCGGATTATTGGTGAATGACAGAAGTTATATTCATTTGTTTTATTCACTCGAGTGTTCATTTATTTTATAACTATTTATTGGTTACTTCCCAAACGCAAAATGCCCCAGCCATGTCCCTGAGAGATATAAAGTCCAGAATTCTCTGACATTCCAAGTGGGAAGCTGTATGAGAATGACTATACTACAGAGCAATTTATGATACTGAGAAACAATTTGATCTGGGAGTTACGTTTAGGAAGAGATTAAATTTACCTAATGTAACTGGGGTATCAAGATTTGATGTCAGAGCTTGATCTGTCAGAGTCCAGACAAAAGACTGAAGGTACACTTAAGTAAGTTAACTAAGAAGACTTTAATAAAGGGATTACTGACAGAAGTTAATCAAAGGAAATTAGAAGGAAAATCTAAGACTACCCAACAAGAGATGGTGATACATCTCAAAGCTAGCTACAAGGGAGCTGTTTCCACAGCCAGGCCTCAAGGGGAAAAGGGCAGGGCACATTACCAGAGCCCAGAAAGAAATCTGTGGGAGTTGTACTTCCAGGAGATGGCCAGGAGCTGTGGATTTTGGCAGGAACTGCAGCCATTGCTAACCTAAGGCCTGGCAGGGAAGAATGGGGGAAGAAACGTGCCAACCCCACTCTCTTCCTGCTTTCTGACTTCCTACTGGTATTTCCCATTGGCTGAACCCAAATGAAAATCAGAGAGCAAGCCCACAGAGGTCAGCTTCCTGGAGTGCAAAGAGGATCGGGAAGGATGAAAAGTTAGTCTGAAAGAGCAAATGGAGGATACCCAGTCCAAAGAGAGTCTGCACTTCTGGAATCTGGGAGGAAGAATCTCCCAGGGCTCTGATGGCTACAAGGCCTTGATTTGAGGTGGGAGTTAGATGCAAAACGCGTTGAAATCTGTTGCCACTTCTATTGCCACCACATCTTGACTCTCTCTGCACACTCATCTGAACTCTCACATCCAGGGAATGATCTCTGAAGCAGTATAAATGGTTCTAATATTTGATTTTTTTTTTTTTAAGATTTTGGTGGAGGAAGATTGAAACTGGTGGCAAAGATTCATTTTTCTCTCTTACAGCCTTCTAGCAGCAAGAGGAGGAAACCGTAGAACTGCCAACGTGGTGGCCCATGGCTTTGCCAATCTTTTAACTCTGGACAAAAGGACCCTCCAAGAAATTCTAGTGCATTATCCAGATTCTAGAAAGCTCCTTATGAAGAAAGCCAGGTATAACCTTTAAAACCCCATTAGAGAGGAGTTGGTTTTACTTTGTAAAATCTAAGATGAGAACTGTGCTATGGTGGGTACAATCAACTTTATCCATGAGATTCACTTAACAAACAACTGTTTATGCAGTTATACATTGAAAACTTCACTGATTAGGAGAAATGATAGTATTTCTCGTAAGTTTTTCCATAACTCTCACAGTGCTATCTGAAATGGCCTTTCTGTCTTGTCCACAGAGTGCTTCTAAAGAACAAGGCTCCAGGCACAGGGACAACTTATCCAAATAAAGGACTTGCCTTTCTCTTCCCACCAAAGCAAGAGACACCCAAGATGTTTAAAGGTCTCCTGGGAGGCTCAGGAAAAGCAGGTCTTGCAAGACTACTCACACTGAAGAGAGAACAAACCGTTCTGGTAATAAGGCAGAGGGAAAGGAGGGCTGTAACAGAGACCACTGGACTAAAGACACCCAGACAAGCTCCTTCTTTAATTCCATTTCAGACACTGGGATAATCTGGATTCATCTAATGCAAATAATTAATACTTTGTATATAGCACTTACTATTTTACTGTATGCCCATATAACATCACATTTAATCCTCACGGGTTTATTATGGATAGTTTTAATGTATATATACATAAATACAGTCGACCCTCATTTTTGTGGATTCTGTGTTTGCAAACCTGCCTACCCACTAAAATGTGTTTGTAACCTCAAAATCAATATTTATGGTGTTTTGGGGGTCATTCACAGACATACATGTGCAGAGCAGCAAAAAATTTAAGTTGCTGGAGGCACATGTTCCCAGCCGAGGTTGAACAAGGAGACACTCTACCTTCTTGTTTCAACTCTCACACTGTAAACAAGTGACCTTTTCATGGTCTATTTATTGTCATGTTTTTTGCATTTTTGTGCATCTCCCCCCACAACAATGTTAAAAATGGCCCCCAAGCATATCGCCAATGCAGCACCTAGTGTTCCTAAGCACAAAAATGCTCTGATGTGCCTTACAGAGAAATATGTGTGTTAGATAATCTTCATTCAGGCATGAGTCATAGTACTGTTGGCTGTGAGTTCAGTGTAATGAATAAACAATATATATTAAATAGGGTGTCTCTAAACAGAAATGCACATAAAACAAGGCTATGTATTGAGCAGCTGACAAAAATGTTGTAGCCAGAGGCTTGTAGGAACCTAAACCTGCATTACCCTTAGGGGACATAGGTCAGGGTTTGCTAACAGTGTTTGTGGCAGCTTTATAGAACAAAACTACCATGAATAATGAGGATCAACTGTATATGTATAGACATACATATACACCTATAAATATATGACATTTTACCAGTAAGCTAATAAACATTTTCACTAATATTCCTTCAATTACTATCACTAATGTTTAAAGTCAGAAATAACCACATAGATTGCATCCAAGATTTTATGTTATAGATGAAGAAACTAAGATCCAGATCAATGTATTTGGATAAGATCACAATCAATGACAGAGCAAAAGCTATTACTCGGGTATTCAGACTTCCACACCTACACCAAGCTGTCTCCCAGTTCCTAGAAATGTCAAGAAACTCAAATGTTATTGCTTTTCTCTTTTTTTTTCATATTTCTTTGATTCTCATGATAAGCTTATGAGGGCAGATACTGAAAAACAGAGCAGGAATTCAGGTTTTCTGAATCTAGTCCTTATGCTAACTCTAAAACTGTAAGAAATGGGAGGCTGTGGTTCTTTCAGGAAATTGGTAAAGCAAATATTATAAAAGTCAGTCACACTCAAGAGGCTAAAACTTGCCTCCTCCTTTGCCACACACACAACACTGCGATGAAAATCAGTGTATACCAAATGCCTTATTTAATCGGCATAGAAGTAATACTTTGTGTATAAGGCTTATGGGGTTAAAGAACTATGTAAGTCAGTATGTTAAGTAAGGCTCTCAACTTCATATGTACACATTCATACCCGGTACAAGCTTCTCTCAAACTGATCTCAAGCATCACCAGTAAAGAGCATAGTATATTTTTCACTATGAAATTTCTACAGATGACACTAAATACAACAGGTTCTAAAGCCATATCAAACACCCATGGGACAAATGGAGAAGACTGTACTAGGAAAGAGATATGAATTTCTCCCTGAAGTTCTCGCATAAACTTATGCAGGAGGAACACCAGAGATTCTAGAGTATTTATATGGTATTTGGTTAATACATTGTTATTAAAAGATAAATATTTAAAATTTCATCTTCATGAAATAAGTAAGTAAATATTTAAAAAGCAAAGAGTCCTGAGCACTAAGTCTAATAATTCAGAGACCATGAGGGTCAATAGGAAGTGAATTCCTTGGCAGGGACAAAAACGTGACGTGGACTAACACCGAAGTCAAATGTGACAGCTCAGCCCCATTCTCCAGCACATCAGAAAACTTAGTTAAATGATAGTCAATGGCAGACATGATTCCCTTATTAACTTAATTCAGACAGTCTTTGTCTTAGTGGTGATCCTTAGCTATTGCATATTAATCAAAAGACTCCAATGTCCTTGATTATGATTTCAATACCAATTCTTTTCAATAACTGTTGCTTCTAGAAAAAAAGTGAAAACTCCGAAGGAGAAGAGGATAAAGGAAAAATATATGAAGATAAAGGAAGAGAGCCAGCAGAGAAACCACTTGAAACATCCAAATGTCGAACAAGTTCTATTACAGCAGAGGAAGCGCCCCAGTCAATTAGAAGGGCAGTTTTACCCAGAGGAACTACCCGTCAATCACTCATCATCAGCATGGATCCTTCTGCAGAGGCTGGGGAAGAGGTTCTGATGATCGAAGTCAAAGAAAAGGCTAAGCTATAAATGTTTGATTATCTTCAGATACAATCTAGTTAGTTCCCAAAGAGACTGTAGTCAGGATGGTAGCTTAAACTAATGAGAGGAAAAGACCTTGCCGGGACCCTTGAGAAACCATAGGCAAATCCCTAGCTTAGTTTCTAGGATTTATCTGAGAGTGTGATCTTCTGCAGTGGCAATAAGAAGATTATTAAAAAACCATCCCTATTCTCCGTTGTCATTAGCTTTGCGCAATTGGTATTTCTCCTAATTGTATATAGTAGGTTATTTTTCTTCCGTTCTTTCTTGATGATGTTTCTTCTCTCCATTTTGATTAGGTTGGTCTTGGCTCTGAAATGATTCACTAACTTTTTCTTTTAATTGTATGTGTGTGTGTGTGATTGTGTGTGTGTGTTAAAGTCTTGCATCGCACTGTTAGTCTTGGTTAAATGTTCCATGTATATGAATTTGTCTCTTACTTTGGGAGTATGAGATTTTACTAAAATGTCAAAAGTTGGGTGATTTTCATTCAAGGCAGGGTGATGAGTCAGTCAAGTATCAAATCAACCCAGCAGCTGGGACTGAAAGGAAGCAAACAAGGGAGCCGATGGATGTAAAACCCAACTTGCAGAGGAGTCCCCTGAAGAGCACTGCTGGTCAGCAGTACTAACAAACCCACAAGCAAAATCACATTGCAGCAACATGTTGGAAAAACTGTACCCTTTACTAAAGAAACAAACTTTAATATTTTCCCTCATATCAACTTAAAAGGCTCATCTGGCTCAACAGACTCAAAGAGGAGGAATCAGATTGTCCCCATCTTCATGGAGGCTAAAGTGACATTTCTCAGAAACTTCTGCAAGCATTTACTTCAGAAGATGTCAGATTTCAGCTTCTTGTTTTCAGCTTTAGTAAAAAGTGACGAGGTTAGGAAGGCAGACTGTACACATGTCAGATTGACATATCCCTGCAATTTGCAGAACCTACATGTACAGCTGTTTACAAAATCTCCGAGTTAATTAAGTGCGCTTTAGGAAGTTGTCCTCATGAATCAGCTAGCATTAGCATAATTACCAAAGTCTCAAGCTGTGAAGAGGCTAAAAGAGCCAGGCTGCTGTCAGAAGTAATAATACATATAGAATTCCATTCTAATAAATGCCCTTAGGGTATAATATTAAGTTCTGTATAATAAGGCTATTTCCAAGTCCCAGAAGATGGTCATTGTAACAGCACTCTGCAGAGTGTTTTAACAAATTATATTAGCCAAAAAGCCTACAACATAGATGCATTCAGCAAACCATGTAAAATTAATCACTAGAATAAAATGTATCATTTGGTACTCACCATTTTTTAATATAGTGTTCAAGTATCACAGAAACATGACAACTTTTACAAAAGGTTGGGTGGCGTTTTTCAGGATTTAAGGGAATGGAAAGAAACTGTTAAATAGTGTTTACTTTATAAGTGGGAGTTTATCAAGAGTGATTAGAAGAGCCAGAAAGAAAAGGTAAAAACAGGGCCTGAAAAAAGTCTGATAATAGGAAAAAAAAACAAAGGAGAAAAGTCCTGAACTTGTGAATAATATGTTCTCTCCTTACATTCTGTGTTCTTCCCCTGTCATTTATTTCCCCTCCTAAACTATCCTTTTTTAGATATCTTCATTCTTCCAGTCTCTCAGACTCAAATCTAAGAATAATTAGTAACTCTTCCTTTGCTTATATAGTGTCACCAAATCCTTTTTCTTTCTTAAATCTTTCTAATTGTCTTTTCTTTTTCAACTTCAATGCTAACAACTCAGTTCATATTTTCTGTTCAATTCAAATAGATGATCACTTTTTACCAACTATCAGCTCTAATCATCACTTGTCTACCTTTCTCAATCCTTTTGCCATGGGTAAAATTAGAGCTTTATAAAATACAACTATCTTAGTCCATTCAGGCTGCTATAACAAGAATACCACAGATTGGGTACGTTATAAACAACAGAAATTTACTTCTCACAGTTCTGGAGGCTGGGAAGTCCAGGATCATAGCCCAGCATGGTTCACAGCAAGCTCCTTCTCACTGTGACCTCACATGGTGGAAAGGAAGGGGTCTCTCTGGAGCCTGTTTTATGAAGGCACTAATCCTATTCATGAGGGCAGAACACCTCCCAAAGGCCCCACCTCCTAATACTATCATCTTTGGGGTTAGGACTTCAATACATAAATTTGCTGGGGAGGGGGAGAGGCAGAGGTGAGGGACACTAACATTCAAACCATAGCAACCACTTTTGACCATGTTACTTTTCTGCTCAGGGACCTATTAATCCCTCCTAGTGATTAAATCTTATTTGTGCAAATTTAATTGCCACTATCCCAACCATACCCTCCACTGAAGCTGGTCGTCTTGCTTTTTCTGGAACCACCACCTACCTTTCTTCCTCTGGCATTTGTCCATGCTACCTACCACAGTATGGAGCATATCTCTCCTCCATCACTTACCTCTTTCCTATGCTTCCAAATCTCTCCACTGCCTCTAAAAACATCAACCCATGATAGTTCTAATTTCAAGGGATTTTCACATAGTACAGCATTCCACTGTTCTCTAACTTCTGCTTAATTTTAAATTATAACAAGGCAAAGACTAGCTCTTATGCTTTATTTGTAAATATAAAGACAGAAAGCCCAGGTTTTTTTTTAAAGGAGAGAGGATAGTAATAGTCAACTCATGGAAGCAAAATAAATAGGATATCAACATAGAAAAGATGCTTGACTTTACTTGTACTTAAAGAAATACAAATCAGAACAAAAATGGAATACTACTTTATACCTATCAAACTGGAAAATATTTGAAAATAGACAATAATACCAAGTGCTGGAAAGTATGTAAATTGGAGCTACTATTCTGACAGTACACCTTATAACTTGGCAGTACTACTTCAGATACATATCCCAGAAAATCCTCAAGCAGGGCCGTAAAAGAAAATGCAAGAGGAAATGCATTGTTTGTAGTACAAAGGAATGGAAGGCAACTGGGGTGTCTACACTAGGAGAATGGATAAAAAAAATATGGCATGTAGCATATGGATGTGTTTTTAAGATGAAATTCTATTCAGCCATTGGAAATAATGAATTAGATTTACACATAACAACATGGATAGATCTCTTTTAAAAACTAGTGTGGATTTTCTTAAGTAAGAAAAAAGAATGAGATCTTTAGTCATACCATGCATGCATATTTTTATAAAGCCTATCTGATCAAAACTATCAGAGACAAATCTGTAGCCCAACAAAGCCAAGTTTATTAACCTGCGGCAACAAGGGAGACCATTCACCAGAGGAAACGTGAGTGTCCCACCAAAAACAGGAAAGGACAAGTTATGATAGGATATTGGGGAAAGGTAGAGGTTAGGTAGAGTTTAAATGAAGTGATGTTTTGAGAGGCTCAGATTAAATCAAGACTGTATGTAAAGGGGTTAACATCAGTCCTGGGCCAACAAGCAGACTCAGGGTCCTGTTTTCTTGGAAACTACTCAGTTAAGAAAAACATAGACTGCTGTGTCCAGAAACCCCTTATCTGAAGGTGTATACCAGGCTGCTTCTCGTGTCAGAATGACTTAGATTCTCCAGGCAAACGTGGAATGTTTCAGTCTGACTGATAAGATTTCAAATAGAAAATTTCTAACAATCTGTGATTTTAGGGAACAAAGTTTCTCAGCACTGTGTCTCTTTGTTGATTAGCAAAAGTGGTGTTTACAGTTTCACAATTTAAAAATATACAAAACAGGGACTTCCCTGGTGGCGCAGTGGTTAAGAATCTGCCTGCCAATGCAGGGGACATGGGTTCGAGCCCTGGTCTGGGAAGATCCCACATGCCGCGGAGCAGCTAAGCCCGTGCGCCACAACTACTGAGCCTGCGCTCTAGAGCCCGCAAGCCACAACTACTGAAGCCCGTGTGCCTAGAGCCCGTGCTCTGCAACAAGAGAGGCCACGACAATGAGAAGCCCGCGCACTGCAACGAAGAGTAGCCCCCGTTCGCCGCAACTAAAGAAAGCCCGCGCGCAACAACAAAGACCCAACGAAGCCAAAAAAAAGTAAATAAATAAATAAAATAAATATACAAAACACTATGTATTTCAAAAATATATACATATCTAACAAACTATGTTAAATGCATTAGAGATGATGGCTATGGGGAGGAAGGAATGTGGAAGTGGTAATAGCAATAGATGAAGTGAGAAAAAATAATAAATCAAGAGCCTCAACTAATGAGGATTATGTGCCATGAACTGAGAAGCATGATTAACTCAATTTTATGGACTTGAGTTCAGTGTTGTGTCTAGAAATAGGCTAGTGGAGAAGTGAGACCCCCATTAATCAAGGGTCTTTCCTTCAGCCTCTGCTACATCTGAGCCACACAGGCAGCCACTACAGATACAGCCACTACTTCATGTGCTCTCTGGGGCCTGTCCTGCCAATGAGGCTTTTCTTCTGCATGTGGGCAGGTCTCCACTTGACGCCAGCAGTGACTACTAAGCATGCTTAGGGACCAGCAGAGACTACTAACCATGCTTAGTGTTAGGGACTGAATTGTATCCTCTTCAAATTCATGGGTTGAAGGCCTAAACCCTAATGTGACCACATTTGGAGACAGGGTCTTTAAGGAGGTAATTAAGGTTAAACCAGGTCATAAGGGTGGGGTCCTAATCCAATAGGATTTGTGTCCTTGTTTTTATAAGAAGAGGGAGAGATACCAGGGGTGCTGGTGCACAGACAAAAGGCCATGTGAAGACACAGAGAGGGAACTCTCTGGCAGTCCAGTGGTTAGGACTCCAAGCTTCCACTGCAGGGGGCATGGGTCCCCTGGTTGGGGAACTCAGATACCACATGCTGTGCCATGCAGCCAAAAAAAAAGACACAGTGAGAAAACAGCCAGCTGCAAGCAAAAGAGAGAAGCCTCAGGAGAAACCAAAACTTCGGGTATCCTGATCTTGGACTTCCAGACTCCAAAACTATGAGAAAATAAATTTCTGTTGTTAAATACCCATTCTGTGGTATTCTGTATGGCAGCACCAGCAGACTAATACACTTAGTTTCATGAACTATGGCAGAAAATAGGTGTTGGTTGGAGAAGCAGGAAACAAGAATGAGGAATACGTTGTGGAGATTCAAGAGGCAGTGATAAGACAGGCCCATGGAGGTGTAAAATAACCATACCCAGGGAGCAGCTGTGAGTGACTGTACTGAGGCCCAGCCTTAAATTATATCAGCTCATTTGTTAGGTACATGCAAGAGTTCCCAGCAACTTAGCTATGAGGAAGAACAATAGTTGAAATATGGATTTGCAACCTCCATAGATGTTGACCACACTTCTCTCAACAAATCTTAATATTACATTCATTCATTCTTCATAAAACCCCAGAGTATTATCATCTATTTCCTAACAGACCCCAGGCCCACAACCCACTCTTGATAATATTAACTTCATACTTTGCTTAAAGATGTGAAATATGTGAGGGGGAGGGTGGGAATATGGTAAAACATGGATGGTGCAGACATTTTCCCCTATGAATTTCAAAAATATTTTCTGATTAAAAATGAAAATTTTTTATAAGGTGGGGTTCCCCCCTCCTCCCCAGGATAGCATAACTAACAGTGTGTATTCAATAAAAGGTAGCTGAGTGAATGGAATCTCCAAAGTAAATGTGGTACCCCTCTGCCCAGTGCTGGAGCCAGCCCCAGCCTCCTTTAGTCTGCCTTTATCACTCTGCCAGGCCTCAGTGTTACCACTGAGTTTTCTGCTGAAATAATCTGGCTTTGCCATGCATGGGGTCCTCCAGGTCTCCTTCTTCTATGCTCTCTTCACTTTTCTCAGCTGAGGATTTATAAATTCCCAGGAACTGCTCACCCAAGCTTTCTCTTCCTCATCCAGATCCCCTCAAAAGGCAGGGTTGATCTTCCAGCATTCTGTACTTGATTTCAAGTAAAACTAAGTCTCACTTCTGTTGACCAAGTCTTCCAAATGCTATTGGTGCAGAACATCCACCCAACCTCGTCCCAAATTCCCCAAGGGTGTGCTGTCTCCTGCCAGCTATCTGCATTAGTGACGCAGCCCTGGTTTCCACTTGCTCGGTATGAGTTAGCACTGACATCCTTCCCTGCAGAACCTCCTTCCTCCACCCATCTCCTTGCCTAAACAGTGTGCTCTCCAAGGAATGCAAAATAAATCTCACATTAGCTCAAATCAAATATCATTAAGAGGAGGCAGAGTCAAGATGGTGGACTAGGACACGGAATTCGCATCTCCGCACAACTAGGGCACCTACCTGGCACTGGTGGGGGACCACGGACACCTAAGGGGACGGGATGAACCCCCAGAAACCGGGTAGGATGTGGGGCATGCAGGGGAGTGAGGGGGGAGGAGAAGTGGAGGCGGGATGGGACTGGCGTCCCTGAGGGGCAACTGGGGGAGGGAAAGGGATCCCATGTTCGAAGGGGGAAATTGGGGGACCACTGGGAGGACAGAGGATCAAAAGGGAGCGTGGCCAAGCTTCCCCTGCCCACTTGAGCTCCTGGGAGCCTGCTGAGATCCTGGGCCTGATCCTCTGCTCACCTACACCCCCTCCAATTGCACAGGTCCTAAGCGAGTGGGAGGGAGGGAAGGGGGAGCAAAAGTAAAGGCCGGACCTACAGGACCGGCACCCCTGAAGGGTGGTTGTGGGAGGGAAGGAGTTCCTACACCCAGCAGGACCCACCCACAGTTATGGGTCCAGTGGGGTGGGGGAGATGGGGGGGTGGGATGATGCAGAGAAATGGAAGAGAATGCTGCCAGCACTTTCCCTGTCCACTTAGGCACCCAGGGAGCCTATTGGGCTCCCAGGTGTAATCCTCTGCCCTCAGAGCCTCCCTCCTGCCATGCAGAGCCCAAGCCCCACCCCTACACCCACACCCAGGGCCCTACCTCTACACTCAGAGACGCCCTGAGATGCACCCCAACATGCTGGGCCTAAACTCCACCCACACACCCTCACCTAGGGCCTTACCTCCAAAGTCCAGAGCTCCACACTCAGGAGGCGCCCCTTTGGAAATGCTGCCTCTCCCCTTCCACACAGGTCCTAAGCAGAGGCCCCAACCCACGCTTGAACGTTGCCCCGCCTAGGCCCCACCCCCAAGGCCTTTTCTGGCTGTGTGGGTCTTTAGCCGAGGCCCTGCCTCACGCTCAAACATCACCTCCCACCCGCCTAGGTCCTGTCTCACCCTAAATCCCACCCCTGCCTAAGTTCCACCCCCGCCTAAACTCCGCCCCCATGGCCAAGGCTTTTTTTTTTTTCTTTTTGCCTCTTTTAGATGGGGTTCTATTTTACCTTGTTGATTCATTGTTGTTGATTCATTTATATATTTTTTTCTAATAAATCTTTTATTTTTCTAATTTTATTTTATTCTTTGTACTTTGTTATTGTTCTGCTCCTTTTGGCTTGTTTCCCTCCCACCCCCCTTTTATTTTTCTTTTTTCTGTTGTGGTTTTATTTTACCTTGTTGCAGTTGTTTCAATTATATTTCCATTTTTCCTAATATATTTTTTAATCTTTCTAATTTAATTTTGTTTTTTATTGTTTGTTATTGTATTGCTCCTTTTTTACTTTTCTTTTTTTTTTTTTTTTTTTTTCTGTGCCACATGGCTTGCAGGATCTTGGTTCCCAGGCCAGAGGTCAGGCCAATAAGACAGGAATACAGCGTCACCATCAAAAAAAAAAAAAAAAAATGAAACAACAAAAAAATACATTACAGACGAAGGAGCAAGGTAAAAACCTACAAGACCAAATAAACAAAGACGAAATAGGTAACCAACCTGAAAAAGAATTCAGAGTAATGATAGTAAAGATGATCCAAAATCTCAGAAACAGAATGGAGAAAATACAAGAAACCTTTAACAAGGATCTAGAAGAACTAAAGAGCAAACAAACAGTGATGAACAACACAATAACTGAAATTTAAAATACTCTAGAAGGAATCAAGAGCAGAATAACTGAGGCAGAAGAATGAATAAGTGAGCTGGAAGATAAAATGGTGGAAATAACTGCAGGGAGCAGAATACAGAAAAAAGAACGAAAAGAATTGAGGACAGTCTCAGAGACCGCTGGGACAATATTAAATGCACCAACATTCAAATTATAGTGGCCCCAGAAGAAGAAGAGAAAAAGAAAGGGTCTGAGAAAATATTTGAAGAGATTATAGTAGTAACCTTCTCTAACATGGGAAAGGAAATAGTCAATCAAGTCCAGAAAGCGCAGAGTCCCATACAGGATAAACCCAAAGAGAAACACGCTGAGACACATATTAATCAAACTATCAAAGATTAAATACAAAGAAAAAATATTAAAAACAGCAAGGGAAAAGCAACAAATAACATACAAGGGAATCCCCATAACGTTAACAGCTGATCTTTCAGCAGAAACTCTGCAAGCCAGAAGGGAGTGGCAGGACATAGTTAAAGTGATGAAAGGGAAAAACCTATAACCAAGATTACTCTACCCAGCAAGTATCTCATTCAGGTTCGATGGAAAAATCAAAAGCTTCACAGACAAGCAAAAGCTATGAGAATTGAGCACCACCAAACCAGCTTTACAACAAATGCTAAAGGAACTTCTCTAGGCAGGAAACACAGGATAAGAAAAAGATCAACAAAAAACCCCCAAATCAATTAAGAAAATGCTAATAAGAACATACATATAAATAATCACCTTGACTGTAAATGGATTAAATGCTCCAACCAAAAGACACAAACTGGCTGAATGGATACAAAAACAAGACCCTTATATATGCTGTCTACAAGAAACCCACTTCAGACCTAGGGACACATACAGACTGAAAGTGAGGGGATGGAAAAAGATATTCCATGCAAATGGAAATCAAAAGAAAGCTGGAGTAGCAATACTCATATCAGATAAAATAGACTTTAAAATAAAGACTGTTACAAGAGATAAGGAAGGACACTACATAATGATCAAGGGATCAGTCCAAGAAGAAAATGTAACAATTATAAATATATATGCACCCAACGTAGGAGCACCTCAATACATAAGGCAAATGCTGAGAGCCATAAAAGGAGAAATTGACAGCAACACAATAATAGTGGGACTTTAACACCCCACTTACACCAAGAGACAGATCATCCAGACAGAAAATAAATAAGGAGACACAAGCTTTAAATGACACCATAGACCAGATAGACTAAATTGATTTTTTTAGGACATTCCACCTGAAAGCAGAAGAATACACTTTCTTCGCAAGTGCCCATGGAACATTCTCCAGAATAGATCACATTTTGGGTCACTAATCAAACCTTGGAAAAGTAAAGAAAATTGAAATAGTATCAAGCATCTTTTCCAACCACAATGTTATGAGATTATAAATCAATTACAGGAAAAAAACAGTAAAAAGCACAAATACATGGAGGCTAAACAGTGCGCTGTTAAATAACCAAGAGATCACTGAAGAAATCAGAGAGGAAAACAAAAAATACCTAGAAACAAATGACAACGAAAACATAACAATCCAAAGCCTATGGGACGCAGCAAAAGCAGTTCTAAGAGGGAAGTTCATAGCAATTCAAGCTCACCTCAAGAAACAAGAAAAATTTCAAATAAACGAATTAACCTTATACCTAAAGCAACTAGTAAAAGAAGAACAAAGAAAACCCAAAATTAGTAGAAGGAAAGAAATCATAAAGATCAGAGCAGAAATAAATGAAATAGAAACAAAGAAAACAATAGGAAAAATCAATAAAACAAAAAACTGGTTCTTTGAGAAGGTAAACAAAATTGATAAACCTTTACCCAGACTCATCAAGAAAAAAAGGGAGAGGACTCAAATCAACAAAAGGAGAAATGAAAAAGGAGAGATTACAACTGACACCGCAGAAATACAAAAGATCTTAAGAGACTACTACAAGCAACTATATGCCAATAAAATAGACAACCTGAAAGAAATGGACAAATTCTTGGAAAAGTACAACCTTCCAAGATTGAACCAGGAAGAATTAGAAAATATAAACAGACTAATCACAGGTAATGAAATTAAAACTCTAATTAAAAATCTTCCAATAAACAAAGGTCCAGAACCAGATGGCTTCACATGCCAATTCTATCAAACATTTAGAGAAGAGTTAACACCTCTCCTTCTCAAACTCTTCCAAAAAATTGTGGAGGAAGGAACACTCCCCAACTCATTCTACGAGGCCACCATCACCCTGATACCAAAACCAGACAAAGATATCACAAAAAAAGAAAATTATAGACCAATATCACTGATGAACATGGACGTAAAAATCCTCAACAAAATATTAGCAAACAGAATCCAACAACACATTAAAAGGCTCATACACCATGATCAAGTGGGATTTATCCCAGGGATGCAAGGATTCTTCAATATATACAAATCAATCAATGTGATACACCATATTAACAAACAGAAGAATAAAAACCATATAATCATCTCAATAGATGCAGAAACAGCTTTTGACAGTATTTAACACCCATTTATGATAAAAAAACTCTCCAGAAACTGGGCATAGAGGGAACCTACCTTAACATAAGACAAGTCATATATGACAAACCCACAGGAAACATTATTCTCAATAGTGAAAAACTGAAAGCATTTCCTCTAAGATCAGGAACAAGACAAGGATGTCCACTCTCGCCACTATTATTCAACCTAGCCACAGCAATCAGAGAAGAAGAAGAAATAAAAAGAATACAAATTTGCAAAGAAGAAGCAAAACTGTCACTGTTTGCCGATGACATGATACTATACACAGACATTCCTAAAGATGCCACCAGAAAACTACTAGAACTAATCAGTGAACTTGGTAAGGTTGCAGGATACAAAATTAATGCACAGAAATCTCTTACATTCCTATACACTAACAACGAAAGATCAGAAAGAGAAATTAAGGAAACAATCCCATTTACCATCTCAACAAAAAGAATAAAATACCTAGGAATAAACCTACCTAAGGAGACAAAAGACCTGTACCTAGAAAACTATAAAACACTGATGAAAGAAATCAAAGATAACATAAACAGATGGAGACTTATACCATGCTCCTGGATTGGAAGAATCAATATCATGAAAATGACTATACTACCCAAAACAATCTACAGGTTCAATGCAATCCCTATCAACTTACCAAAGGCATTTTTCACAGAACTAGAGCAACAAATTTTACAATTTGTATGGAAACACAAAAGACCCTGAATAGCCAAAGCAATCATGAAGTAAAACGGAGCTGGAGGAATCAGGCTCCCTGACTTCAGACTGTACTACAAAGCTACAGTAATCAAGACAGTATGGTACTGGCACAAAGACAGAAATATAGATCAATGGAACAAGATAGAAAGCCCAGAGATAAACCCACGCACATATGGTCACCTTATCTTTGACAAAGGAGGCAAGAATATACAATGGAGAAAAGACAGCCTCTTTAGTAAGTGGAGCTGGGAAAAATGGACAGCTACATGTAAAAGAATGAAATTAGAACACACCCTAACACCATACACAAAATAAACTCAAAATGGATTAAAGATCTAAATGTAAGGCCAGACACGATAAAACTCTTAGAAGAAAACATAGGCAGAACACTCTGTGACATAAATCACAGCAAGATCCTTTTTGACCCACCTCCTAGAGTAAGGCAAATAAAAACAAAAATAAACAAATGGGACCTAATGAAACTTAAAAGCTTTTGCACAGCAAAGGAAAACATAAACAAGATGAAAAGACAACCCTCAGAATGGGAGAAAGTGTTTGCAAATGAAGCAACTGACAACAGATTAATCTCCAAAATATACAAGCAGCTCATGCAGCTCAATATTACAAAAACAAACAGCCCAATCCAAAAATGGGCAGAAGGCCTAAACAGACATTTCTCCAAAGAAGACATACTCATGGCCAACAAATGCATGAAAAGATGTTCAACATCACTAATCATTAGAGAAATGCAAATCAAAACTACAATGAGGTATCACCTCACACCCGTCATAATGGCCATCATCAAAAAATCGGCAAACAATAAATGCTGGAGAGGGTGTAGAGAAAAGGGAACCCTCTTGCACTGTTGGTGGGAATGTAAATTGATACAGCCACTATGGAGAACAGTATGGAGGTTCCTTAAAAAACTAAAAATAGAACTACCATATGACCCAGCAATCCCACTACTGGGCGTATACCCAGAGAAAACCGTAATTCAAAAAGACAAATGCACCCCAATGTTCATTGCAGCACTATTTACAATAGCCAGGTCATGGAAGCAACCTAAATGCCCATCGACAGATGAATGGTTAAAGTAGTTGTGGTACATATATACAATGGAATATTACTCAGCCATAAAAAGGAACGAAATTGAGTCATTTGTTAAGACGTGGATGGATCTAGAGACTGTCATACAGAGTGAAGTAAGTCAGAAAGAGAAAAATACATATCGTATATTAACGCATGTGTGTGGAATCTAGAAAAATGGTACAGATGAGCCGGTTTGCAGGGCAGAAGTTGAGACACAGATGTAGAGAACAGACCTATGGACACCAAGGGGGGAAAACTGCGGTGGGGTGGGGATGGTGGTGTGCTGAATTGGGCGATTGGGATTGACATGTATACACTGATGTGTATAAAATTGATGACTAATAAGAACCTGCAGTATAAAAAAAACAAACAAACAAAACAACTAAACTTTCATTGGGTTATTTGTATGGAAATATGTTAATATAAATGTTTCAGACATTACATAAAAAAAAAAAAAAAAACTAAAAATGGAACTACCATATGACCCAGCAATCTCACTACTGGGCATATACCCTGAGAAAACCATAATTCAAAAAGATACATGTACCACAGTGTTCATTGCAGCACTATTTACAATTGCCAGGACATGGAAGCAACCTAAATGTCCATCAGCAGATGACTGGATAAAGAAGCTGTGGCACATATACACAATGGAATATTACTCAGCCATAAAACGGAACGAAATTGAGTTATTTGTAGTGAGGTGGATGGACCTAGAATCTGTCATACAGAGTGAAGTAAGTCAGAAAGAGAAAAACAAATACCATATGCTAACGCATATATATGGAATTTTAAAAAGTGGTATGGGGCTTCCCTGGTGGTGCAGTGGTTAAGAATCTGCCTGCCAATGCAGGGGACACGGGTTCGAGCCCTGGTCTGGGAAGATCCCACATGCCGCGGAGCGACTAGGCCCGTGAGCCGCAATTACTGAGCCTGCGCGTCTGGAGCCTGTGCTCCACAACAAGAGAGGCCGCGACAGTGAGAGGCCCGCGCACCGCGATGAAGGCCTCCACTTGCCGCAATTAGAGAAAGCCCTCGCACAGAAACGAAGACCCAACACAGCCAAAAATAAATAAATAAATAATTAAAAAAAAAAAAAAAGTGTGGCTGTTTAAAAAAAAAAAAGTGGTATGGATGAACCTAGTGGCAGGGCAGGAATAAAGACGCAGACGTAGAGAACAGACTTGAGGGCCTGGGTGGGAAGGGGAAGCTGGGATGAAGTGAGAGAGTAGCATTGACATACATACACTACCAAATGTAAAATGGATGGCTAGTGGGAAGCTGCTGCATAGTATAGGGAGATCAGCTCGGTGTTTTGTGACGACCTAGAGGGATGGGATAGGGAGGGTAGGAGGGAGGCTCAAGAGGAAGGGAATATGGGGATATATGAATACATATAGCTGATTCACTTTGTTGTACAGCAGAAACTAACACAACATTGTAAAGCATTTATACTCCAATAAAGATGTGAAAAACAGAAAAAAACAAACAAATATCATTAAGAAAGCAAAAGTTACCCTGGTACTACTCTCTGAACATACACAAGGGCGTTTGAATGTGACCAATAAAAATTCTAATGTTGCATTGCAGAAAAACAATAAACTAATTTTTAATTATTATGTGCCCTATCACAGGGTGACCCACTAATATGAACAATTAAGAAGCAACTATTTTAAAACATGATTTTTAAAAATAATACGTGAGTGAACAGGAAACAATTAGCATATACACACACATGGGAAAAAAAGTTGAGGCAAAAGTAAGTCTTCCATGCTAAGTTTTCAGATAGGCTGAAAATAATAATATAGCATTTACATTATTTATAGCATTTATATGTGCCAGATATTGTTCTGTGTGCTGTGACTTTATTAACTCATTTAATCTTAATAACCTTATGAGGTAGTTATTATTTTTATCATCCTCACCCTTTTCCAGATGAGGAAAATGGGACATGGTAATCATTAACTTGCCCTGGATCATTTTAAGTACAAAGATTTCCTAAGTTAGGATATTGGAAAGGGCTCATCACACTCCACAGAGCATACTCATACTCAATAGGGATTTTATTTAAAGGTAATTGATACATGCAGAAAAAGAGCCCAGGCAAGCACTGAGGGGTCTGGCTAACATCCCATGAACAAGCTCCCAGTGTCCTTAGTTACACAAGGATCTGATCACATTGTTTCAGGACTGAACTACCCATACTTTGTAAGGAATCTAGGCTTCAGGAGAGTTCAGAGCTGAGGTTCCCAGTGGGGGTCTTATACCCCTGGAGCCACAGATTAAAGGCAGGCCGACTAACCAGTTAGGTCACTTGAAAATCTTCAGTGAAGACTGATTCTGGGGGTCACCAGCAGAGTTCAGCACTTTAAATACCACCTCATAAATCCTACCGCCCTTTTCTTGGCCAAGAGTCAAAACCCAGATATCTAGGGGTCTCCAGAGATAAAGACTGAGCTTTTCCTTATTTCTTCTTTCTTCTCCTACTACTGCTAAGCCACCTCTCTTCTCTGGACCCTTGAGATCCCATGTTCATTTATCATTTGACTAGTCAACAAGTAGCTGTTGACTAACTGGCTAACTGATGATGCAGAGATATATGAAAGTTCTTCCCCCACCCCCACCTGGATCTCACTTCAATAATCAGTCACCAAAGGTGTAATGCAAAATGAGCTGGTTAAAAGGAAGGTATCCTAAAAGGTCTGCAGAGAAGGAACTAGAAAGTAGGGAGCCACTCAGCAGACGTTCTACACTTTATAAACATTAAATGGTTAAAGAAGCAAAACAAGGTCTCTGTACAGAAGTGATTTTTTTTTCCTGTGGGCCCAGGTGTTTATTCAACAAGCAATTTCCTCTGATTGCAAGTGTTATTTGCTCAAAATGGATTACAAAAATTACCTCTTATATTACTTTCATCTGTGACCCTCAAAACTCAGCACAACCTATGAGCTGTTCTCTAGTCTTAAAAAATGCCCAGCTCCACTTTGCATTGTTAGACTGTATCAATTTGCTTTGCTAACTAAAACTTAAGGACTTAAAATAGGAATCATGATTCTGTAGGTTGCCCATTTGGGCTAGGTTCAGCTGGTGGTTCTTGTGGTCTTAGCTGGGGTAATTGACGCTCTATAGTCAGCTGCTGGACTGGCTGAGGGGTGCTGGTCTAGGAAGTCTCAGATGGGACAGCTTGTCTCTAATCCATGTGGTCTCCCATCCTCCAAAAGGCAAGCCTAGGCCTGGAGTCTGCACAGGGTTCCAAGAGAGAGAAAGCAGAAGTGAGCAAGCTCTTGAGATCTAGGCCCAGAATTGGCACATAATTACTTCTGCCAGATTCTACTAGCCAAGTCACAAGACCAGCCTAGATACAAGGGGTGGGGAAATAAAATCCACCTCTTGATAGGACAACTGCAAAGTCACATTGCAAAAGGGGTAGATATAGACAGAGGAAGGATTTTGGCCGTTTTTACAATCTGTCACCCAGGTAGATTGCCAGAAAAAATACAGGACACCCAGTTAATGAATAATTTTTTGGTATAGGTATGTCCCATGCTATATTTAGGACATGTCTATACTAAAAAATTATTCTTTGTTTACCTGAAATTCAAATTTAACTTGATGTCCTGTATTTTTGTTTGCTAAATCTGGCAACCCTACACACAGACCATGCCAAAAATAAATAAAACCTTTCTTTATCTAAAAGAGAAAGAGAACTTTGAACTTGAAATTATTTTTTAAATGTACAACTATACCAAATGCTGTGTTAAAATGAGCCAAAAGCTCTAAGTATACCCACAGGAAAGGAGTAACTTGGCCCCTCTCCACAGTCTAGGAACCATCTTGGCTTAACTGGTATTAACTAACCCTAAAATAAAATATAACAGACTATGTTTCATTTCAGTTAAGCATTAGATGAAAAAATGTCACATTGAACACTAACAAAAGAAGAGTCTGTACTTTCTGTAATTTGGACCTCTTCTATACTTACAATAATTCTTTTACCTACCTAGGAGGAATTTTTAAAAATCTTCAGAAGATATTAATCATTATGCTACCCTGGAATTTATTATATCTAATCATACCAAAGATATCTGAAAGTCATATTTAAGCACCTTACCCATACACTGTAGTAAAATTTGATGCTTTCCTCTATGAGTTTTTACGACTGGCTGATTTTCTCCCACTATAACTTTTGTAACTAGAAGTGACAGTGCAAAGGTCAAATAAATGTGCATCATTAAGCAATACAACCTGACATTTCTAGACAATAACTCCCTCAGATGAGGAAAGAGAAGCATACCTGAAAGGTCACAGCCCTTCTTACTGTCCCTTTGCTCCTCTGGTCATCTCTGCCCACTACATGCAATGATTGTGCTACAAATTTACAAGGACTTTCTGTGCTGGGACTCCTATGAAATACAGAATTCAGCACACAGTGTGTGCTAATGGTTGTTAAACAAGCTCGTGATGTAGTTTCTTGCACCTAGCTCTAAATAAATCAGGCTCTGTTGTTTATTCCAAAAACCTCAGACTTGAAGAGAAATTTAGAGATTCCTACTCCATGCTGCCATTATACAAAACACAAAACAAAATACTGTGTCCAGGATCACATCAGCAGATGTGTGTGTGTGATGGCAGAGCCCAAGAGCAAAGATACCACACTGTTTTTCAAACATGAAGATGATGGACAAGCTCGATGAAAGTAGCATCCACCTGAAGAAGGACTTTTTCCAATAAACAAGTACATTTCCTGAGATTTCATGTAGCAAAATGATGGTCAAGTCTGCCATGTTAGGACCATATTTATATTCCAAATTTGACAGGAAACATTCAGATTTAGTTTGTCCTTCAGAAATGGACTAACCACAAATTTCACTAAAATAGGGATGTGAAAGATTAATACAGTTGTAATTTTGATATGCCATTTGTAAAAGTGAGTAAAGAGATTCAGTTATGAAATAAAAGGATTATTACAAGTACATATTCATTTCCCTGTACCAATAATGTTCCCAGCTCACCCTACTTTCTGACTTCAAGCCATGGACAATGTCTATTTCTTTGCCTGGAGCCTCTTCTTTACAATATAAAACCCTATGTAACCATCAAATCCCAGATGAAAGTGCCAAACCACCCATGAAGCTCTCCCAGCTCTCTCCATTGTTCTAATTGCTCCCCACATTTAGAAGAAAATCTCTCCACTCTAAGCTTCAATATTTTCTCATATAAATTAATTTCTATCCCTACATGTGCTTTCATACATACCTAATTCATTCATTCTTTCGGTGTCTATTAGGGAGTTCCTACGTAATGCCAAGTTCTCTTCCAGACAGTGAACAAAATAAACAAAAATCCATGATTTCTTGAAACTGACATGCCAGTGGATAAAAAGGACAACAAAATAAATAAAATCCAAACAAGGAAATAAAACCTAGGAATAAACCTTCCTAAGGAATCAAAAGACATGTAATCTGAAAATTATAAGATGCTGATGAAAGAAATTGAAGATGACATAAATAGATGTTTTTGGATTGGAAGAATCAATATTGTCAAAATGTCAAAATGACTATACTACCCAAGGCAATCTACAGGTTCAATGCAATCCCTATCAAATTACCAATGGCATTTTTCACAGAACTAGAACAACAAATTTTACAATTTGTATGGAAACACAAATAGCCAAAGCAATCCTGAGAAAGAAAACAGAGTTGGAGGAATCAGGCTCCCTGACTTCACACTATACTACAAAGCTACAGCAATCAAAACAGTATGGTACTGGCACAAAAACAGAAATACAGATCAATAGAACAAGATAGAAAGCCCAGAGGTAAACCCATGCACCTATGGTCAATTAATCTACAACAAAAGAGGCAAGAATATACAATGGAAAAAAGACAGTCTCTTCAATAAGTGGTGCTGGGAAAAATGGACAGCTACATGTAAAAGAATGAAATTAGAACACTCCCTAACACCATACACAAAAATAAACTCAAAATGGATTAAAGATCTAAATGTAAGACTGGGTACTGTAAAACTCTTAGAGGAAGACATAGGCAGAACACTGTTTGACATAAGTCACAGCAAGATCTTTTTGGATCCACCTCCTAGAGTAATGAAAATTAAAACAAAAGTAAACAAATGGGACCTAATTAAACTTAAAAGTTTTGCACAGGAAAGGAAACCATAAGCAAGACGAAAAGACAACCCTCAGAATGGGAGAAAATATTTGCAAATGAATTGATGGACAAAGGATTAATCTCCAAAATATACAAGCAGCCCATGCAGCTCAATATCAAAAAAACAAACAACCCAATCAAAAAATGGGTGGAAGACCTAAATAGACATTTCTACAAAGAAGACATACAGAGGGCCAAGAGGCATATGAAAAGATGCTCAACATCACAAATTATTAGAGAAATGCAAATCAAAACTACAAAGAGGTACCACCTCACACCAGTCAGAATGGCCATCATCAAAAAGCCTACAAACAATAAATGCTGGAGAGGGTGTGGAGAAAAGGGAACCCTCCTACACTGTTGGTGGGAATGTAAATTGGTACAGCAACTGTGGAGAACAGTATGGAGGTTCCTTAAGAAACTCAAAATAGAGCTACCATATGATCCAGCAATCCCACTCCTGGGTATATATCCAGAGAAAACCACAATTTGAAAAGATACATGCACCCCAATATTCATTGCAGCACTGTTTACAATAGCCAGGACGTGGAAGCAACCTAAATGTCCATTGACAGAGGAATGCATAAAGAAAGTATGGTACATATATACAATGGAATATTACTCAGCCATAAAAAAGAATGAAATAATGCCATTTGCAGCAACATGGTTTCAACTAGAGATTATGATATGACGTGAAGTCAGAGAGAGAAAGACATATATCACTTACATGTGAAATCTTAAAAAATGATACAAATGAGCTTATTTACAAAACAGAAACAGACTCACAGACTTTGAAAACAAATTTATGGTTACCAAAGGGGAAAGGTGTGGGGAAGGGATAAATTAGGAGTTTGGGATTAACATATTAAAACTACTATACATAAAATAGATAATCAACAAGGACCTACTGTATAGCACAAGGAACTCTACTCAATATTCTATAATAACCTAGATGGGAAAAGAACCTGTAAAAGAATGGATGTATGTATATGTATAAGTGAATCACTTTTCTGTACACCTGAAACTAACACAATATTGTAAATCAACTCTACTCCAATATAAAGTAAAAATAAAATTTAAAAAAAAACCTAAACAGGGAAGAGGGAAAGAATGTCCTGAGGAAAGAGGTACAATTTTAAATAGGGTGATCAGCAAAGGACTCACTGGCTGATACTGGAATGAAGACTTATAAGAGGTGAGGGAGCAAGGCTCACAAGTGACCAGGAAGTGTTCCTCAGGAAGGGGAACAGCAAGCAAGTGCAAAAGCCCTGAGCTAGGAGGATGCCAGGCATACTCAAATAAGAGCAAGAAAGCCCAGGTGGTTGCAGCAGAATGGCCAAGGCAAAGACTAGTAAGAAGTCTAGAAAAGAAGTGGGGTGGGGGGGAGGTCACACCATGAAGGCCATTGAACACTTAGGTTAGTGGATTGAAGGTACTGATGGAGAATGATCTGTTGGAGTTTTAGTACTAGAGGGAGTAAACTGGAAAAGTGGATTGTTACTGGAAAATGGAATACTTGAAATTGAGATTAGGGAGGGATTTGCAATCAATAATGATAAGGTCTAGTATATGTCCTTAGGAGTGAGGGCTGAGGTAAGGGGGAGAATAAAATTATTAGGATGAGGGATAGAGCATGGTCTAGTCTAAGGATATGATATTCAGAGCCGGTTGTTTTAAAGAGTAGGGAAAGCTTATCTGAAAGCAGAAAGGAGGACATAGGGGGACACTTAACCTGCTTCCAAGCCCAGTGGTGGATCAGGAAGAGAAAATAACCACTTTGAGAAGGCTGCAGAGGAAGTAAGGTTCTTCAAGAGAGTCAGGTTTTAATTAGAATAGAAACATGAAGGGATTGTTCAGAAAATGCACTGATATAAAGATTTTGCTAATGAATGACTCAGTTCCCAAGGGCAGAGTGGAAGTGTTTGGGGAGTTAGAGAGAAGTAGGGTGTGGTCAGAATATGGGTTGCACAGAGGAGCCATATGGAGATTAGAGTGAGGGAGATCATGACCGAGCTTCTTGTGAGGACAGGCAGGCTCCATCCTGGTGGTCCTAGGACTGTGGTGGGGGAGCAACGAATGCTGGAGGGCGGGGAGGGAGGAGCATCTTGCCAGAAGCAGTGTTCAGGGTCCCTTCTGTACTCTCGACCATAGATGACTGAAGGCATAAGGTATAGTCTCACTCTAAGCACAAAAGGCTGCCTCAGCTTGCTCATTCCTTCTTTGTTTTAGCATCACATACTGCCTCCTTTTTCATATTAGATCATAAGCTCTTTAAGGTTAGTAAGAAATTTTACTCACTTTGGCTTCACCTGTTGATTACCAGTACTAAGCTATTCAATAAATATTTGTTCAAAAACAAGTAAGTACTTTTTACTGGATGGAAGGCATGGCTGAAAAGATTATTTCATATTTAGTCTTCTCTCTGAGAACTCTCTAGAGCTCCCCAACCCCTGACATTCTTGAGTCCAGTCCTAGAAGACCAAGTGCTGTTATTAAAACCTGGCACATTGTGAGTTTATGAAAAAACCAAAGATATTAGGGGTCTCCTTTCCCTATTGTAAGAAGTCACAATTCTGCTTGTAATATTTGCCTCACTGATCATTTCCTTTTAGAAAGAAGAGAATCAATAGCCAAGACAGAGTATAATTCTCCAAGGACAATACAATCTGCTGTGAGTAGTCTGGAGAAGTTGGCCGAACACAGCCATGCTTAGTGACAAATGACAAGGGTGATGGTCTTGCTACAAGCAAGGGTTTGGCAATCCTGCAGATCTGTGTCATCATTAGGTGTGAGCCAGCCTTGGAACCATTAAGGAATTGATGATATGGGGCTAACAGGTGATTTGATGTGGAGGCAGGGTTGTGGCAGGAAAAGCCCAGCATTCAGAAACCGACCTAGAACCAGAACTTAGCAAGTGTGTAACCAAACAGCTGAGTCTCTGCCATAAGGTGACCACCACCAAATCCCTCATCAGGGTTTCACCAAGACAAAGCCATTTTGGCCACGCAACTTTGGCAACAGGGTCCCTCCTATCTGCCCTAAAATGTAAGGCCCTCCAGTTTTTCAGAAACACAACTCTGATCACATCAGTCCTTTGCCAAGTCCATTCAGTGGCATTCCATTACTTTTAGCCTAAGTATGAACTCCCTGTATGCCCCAGAGGCCCTCACAGGATGTAAAATCCACCCATCACTCCACCTCATCTCTCCACTCTTCTCTCACCACTTTCCCTCTCGTACTTTGTATTCCAGCAAACTTAAATTCTTTCCATTCCTGAAACATTCAATGCCATTGTTCATAAATGCTTTAAACTTTCTTTATCCAGTGAACTTTCAGGTCTTATCTTTCAGCACATCCTCAAGAAAGGTCTTATCTTTCAGCACATCCTCTAGCTCCTTGACAGCTAGATGGTTCAGGTCACCCCCCCTACAATATGTTATATCACACACTAATCTCATGTCTCTCAATTACTTATTTAATGTTTTCTCTCTCCTCCAATCCTTTATTTCTATGAAGGTGGCAACTTTGGCTGCCTAGGTCACCACTGTAACCCCAAGACCTTGCCCAATGACTGCAACATAATAGTAGCAACTTTTTAAAAAGTTAGGTGAATATACTGTCCTGCTTAACACAACTGATAAAATGTGAGCACCATAATTCTCCGGCCACTCTAGTTAAGCTGAGAACCTTTCCCTTGGTTCCTCTGCACCCTGAAAAGTATCTTGAATGCATTCAATATCTTTTAAGTGAATACATCCCATAAAATAATAACATCCCCCCAAACTGTTTAATTCAGTAAAATACGGAACACAGGCTGATTAAAATACTAACTTTATTTCTAACTTTTCAATGAATAACATTTAGAGAAAGAATAAAAATGAAAACAAGACACTATTGTCTCACACCACGAAATAATTATATCCAAAGGAAATTCAGATGCAAGATACATTTAACATCAATTCATATATTAGTAACTTATACATTTATTATCAAGTATGAGATCCATAAAAGCACAAAATAGTCTCTTGAGATCTCAACCAAGCTTCTAGCTTACCTTATGTGTCACTTCCACGACTATCAATCACACACATAAAGAAACTAGGAGAAATTTACTGAAGATGACTTTCCAGAAAATTTACAAAATGAAAAAGGCAAAGTATGTCAAATAAGGCAGAGGCAGCAACACGGCCCTGAATTTACTCTGGAAAGGTTGCCTAAGGCACTACCAAAACGGATAGTTGTAAATCCCTGATCTGACTTTAAATTTTTATGATCTTAAAATTTTCAATTCTAACTAAGCACAAGGTGACATGACCATGCTAATTGCTATTTTCTCAGTACAGGCAGATGTCAGAAATATTACATCTATCCATGGCACTGTCACCCTAATATATGTTTGTAATATATCTGTTTATTCGAAGTGTGAAAGTAAACTTGGTTATTTTTTCTTTAAATGCATTTTAAGAACTAATGGCACTTGCATGAATGGTGGCACAATAGGGAAAAGGACTATTTTAATATAAAACAATACTATATCAGCATGTGATGAGGTAAAATGTTGAAACTATAAGAATTTTATAAAATGATAATTTAGAAATTATAAATGCTTTTATTTGAAACTGAAAAAGGTATCAATTACTCTAATTTGCTGGAATCACAGGTCTTATGAATAATAGCATCTACTGATGAACCAAATCAAGAATGCATAATACAAAATTAATTTTCAAAAGGGAACAATTCTGGTTAAAATCAATATAAAATTATGAAGACCAAATCAATTTGACAGTGGTGACAGAAGTACTGTTATTTGGCCAATAAAAACAATGAATGCTCATGACCAGTGGTTCCAGGTGTCCTGTGCAGGTGACTCAGGTGCTGCCAGGATCTGGTTAAGGAGAGTGAGGAGAAGGTCCAGTGAGTGGGGCTGTGGACCCTGCCCCAGCTTCAAACAGAAAACCTCTACTTCTGTTTTACCATACATTGAGAACATATGTAAATTGTTTCTTTTAAAGGCTTCATGTGTTTAAAAAAAAAAATTCTGAAAACCACTGTAACATACATATGCTGTTTCCAGGCACACAAAGAGAAATGAAATTAGGACATCTTAGACAACAAAGGCTCCGAACTATTGGAAGAATCATCAGTTTTTTTCTCCCCTAACTGATGTCAAGATGACTTGTCAACTAATGAGACATACTATAGAGCAACAGACTACTAGTTAGGTACCTTCAGGTTAACAACACATATCCAGAGGAGAGCTAGCTAAGTGGGAAATTGTTAACTGCTCACCTGGGCTAAGCAACCACTGTGGCGAGCAGATCCCCTCTCAGCCTGACCTTGGCAATGAGCAGTTTCTGAGAAGCCAAAAGCTGTTCGTGGCTGAGAGCTCACTTGCTTCAGACATTTCAGGGAGCAAGAGACCTGAGCTGTGGTGCAAGTTATCAGTAAGACTGATAGGCTTAGGGTGCATCCATTTACAGATCCGTAATAAACACGTAATTCTCAATGTTAAATTGTTCAAGATGACTGGCCAATACACAGATATGCATAGTACTTGGCACACAGCTCCTCAATAAAACGTTACTGAATCTATTCTGAAAAGGTAATGTTTGCGAAGTATTATTTTCTAAAGGGTAAAAATCAGGAAAAAAATTCTACTAAAAAAAAAAAGCATATAAAGTCCACTCTATCCTATGCAGCAGTTGGATCTTTTTTAAAGTTATAACAGGTTTTAGGCTTAATACAATACATTCTGGATTTATGAAATAGCACATTATTAAAATGTAAAATATGATTTTGATTAATAACCACTATCATGAGTTTAAAAAAATCAGACTAAAAATGTTGCTTAAAAAAAAAAGAGAGAATACCTAAATGAATCTACACAAATGTACAAATCAATATATGGGACCTTAACAAGGAAAGTATAAACATTGTCGTTTTTAATAAGTAAAGTCTTTCATTGATTAAAAGGAAGTAGAATTCTGAATTTCCCCTTATATATTTCGTCCTTATAATTTTCCTGGATAAACCAGTCCTAACCATTTTAACAAACTCCAATTAAAATAATCTAATAATGTTGAATCTAGGGCTACCTATCATCAATGCAGATATAGAATCCTGAGTGTTACATACAATTAATGAAAAGGTCAAATCTGACCATGTTTATGGTATTCAATAATGAAAACGAAAGATCTAGGAAGGCAAATAAAAATGGCTTACTTACATGAGGTTCCTTTTACTTGTTGATTGTACAATTTTAAGAACTGAATATGTGCCTTCCCTTCTCATTCGGTACTTTTCATGAAGTCCTATGAGGATGCGTGCTGTTTTGAACTGTGCATGTCTAAATTGCAGCAAAATTCAGGCACAAGTAAAGGTAGTTTTATCCCATGGAATAGCCCTAAGTATAGTTCTAGAAACAAATTCAATGTCATCTAATTTAAGAAGCTCTTGTCGTCAGGCATGGACATTGGCTTATAAAACATATATTGCCTAGAGCAAAGCACAGCAACCTGTAAATCGCATCATTCCAACAATTTTCCGCTCTTTCTTATTTACAAACATTCAAAAACAGCATTTTCATCATATGAAAGTAAACAACCACAAGAACAAAATCCGCTTTTCTCACACCAGTTTCTAATCCAAATAGCCTCACTGCAATTACTGTAAATCACTAGCAATCACTGAATTGACTGGGCAAAGATTAAGTTAGCACTTTCCTCCAAAAAAAGTAAAAAAGAATGCTTTAAATAGACATAATCCATAGAGAACTAGGTTTGCATCATAAATGCTGGGGTTCGTGAGAAGCATGTAAAATGACAGATTCATGATTTGGGGTCAGAGAGAAATCCATTGCTCCACACATCACAAAAGACTTCTTTCTGCTCAGGCGACCAGAGCTCCTTTCATTTCGTAGCTGGGTTCTTGGGAGGAAGGAGTTTGTATGTGTTGAAGTAGCCTACCACCTGCTGGGGGATCTCCGCCAAGACACATTGAGCAAGCGCTTCTTTTGGAGCCTTGTGAAAAAATAAAATCAAAGCAATTTTATTAGCGACCAAATTTTTACTGGCATTTTGATAAAAGACTAGGAAAAAGCAGTTAGTTCCCAATTCCCAGCTTGTATCTTGTCTCAGGTACTGTCCATGAAATATGGAATAAACCAATGTTACTTAAGAATGCTTGAGTATGCTCACGAACATTTATCAAGTACTTTTTTGGTGCCTGCATTTTGGCATTTAATGATAATTTTTTTGCTCTTTAACTTTTAAATGTGGGCCTTTCATTCACTTGGTATTAATTTTTTTAACTTTTTATTTTGAAATAATTACAGATTCATAGGAAGTTGCAAAAATAGTACAGAAAGGTCCCACGTACCCATCACCCAATTTCCTCCAAAGATAACATCTTATATAACTTTAGTACAATATCAAAACCAGGAAACCAACATTGGTATAGTTCACAGAACTTATTCAGATTTCACCAGTTTTACAAGCACTCATTTGTGTGTGTGTGTGTGTGTATGTGCGCACATGTGTAGTTCCATGTAATTTTATCATCTGGGTAGATCTGTGTAACTACCATCACAATCAAGATACAGAACTGTTTCATCATCACAAAGATCCCTAACATTACCACCTTTTTAATACACACCCACCTCATTCCCCACACCCACCCCCACGCATACATTGGTTGGTGGGAATGTAAAATGACATAACTGTGCCAGAAAAGTTCAGCAGTTTCTTTAACAACTAAAATGCAACAACTATACAACCCAGCAACTGCACTTCAGGGTATTTATCCCAGAGAAATAAAAACTTATGTTCACACAACAACCTGTACACGAATGTTTACAGCAGCCTTTGTATGTGATAGATGAGAACTGGAAACAATTGAAGATGTCCTTCATTGGGTGAATGGTTAAACAAACTGGTACACCCCCACCATGGAATACTACTTAGCAACAAAAAGGAATACATTTAACAACTGGGAAGACTCTCAGAGAATAAAGCTGAGTGAAAAAAAGCCAGTGTCAAGGTTATATACTGTATGATTCCATTTATATAACATTGTTGAAATGACAAACATATAGAAATGGAGAAAAGATTAGTGGTTGCCAGGGGTTAAGGAGGGAATGAAGGTGGGAAGGAAGTGGGTGTGGTTATAAAGGGGCTACATGAGGGAGCCTGCTATAATGGACCTTGACTGTATCAAAGTCAGTATCCTGGTTAGGATTCTGGACCTATAGTTTTACAAGATGTTACCATTAAACTGGGTAAAACAGTTTACTGCTTACAATTTTCATCAAATCAACTTCTAGTTTGGTAAATTCATCATATACTTGCATAGAGTTTTTCTGTTATTACACAGGTAAAGATAAAATATATCCTAAAACATTCACAACAACATCTTTTTAAACAATTTATCACATGGACTGCAAGAGGCACAAAAGTATACAACCTGAAAAAAACCTGCCAAATTTAATCAAGGCTCTTAAAATGGAAAATTCACACACTCTAACCTCAGACACCTACTCAGCTGCCTGGTTATGGACCGGCAAAGGTCTGTGTTCAAACACCTTAGAGTGCATGAAGAGTAGGGAGGAGTGGTACTCACGTTCTGGAACTGTCTGAAAGGCACAAACTGGACAATATCCCTGATGGCTACCTCGCCCGACGGGGAGCGGAGACTTCCGCCATCGCCATCCAGAAACTCCATGGCACCAAAGTCAGCACCTCCAACTCCGACAATGATGATGGACATAGGCAGCTTGGCAGCGTTAACGATAGCTTGTCTGGTCTCATCAAGGTCTGTGATCACGCCATCAGTAATGATTAAGAGCACAAAATATTGCTGCCAAGAAAGACAATTATGTCCGCTGAGCCAGCCAAGCTCCCCAACAATAAAGGCAATGGTTAGACTCTAACAAATACCATGTGCTAACACATACATATGGAAACTAAAAAAAAAAAAAAAAATGGTTCTGATGAACCTAGGGGAAAGACAGGAATAAAGACACAGATGTAGAGAATGGACTTGAGGACACGGGGAGGGGAAAGGGTAAGCTGGGACGAAGTGAGAGAATAGCACTGACATATATACACTACCAAATGTAAAATAGATAGCTAGTGGGAAGCAGCTGCATGGCACAGGGAGATCAGCTCAGTGCTTTGTCACCACCTAGAGGGGTGGGATAAGGAGGGTGGGAGGGAGGTGCAAGAGGGAGGGGATATGAGGATATACGTATGCATATAGCTGATTCATTTTGTTATACAGCAGAAACTAACACAACACTGTAAAGCAATTATACTCCAATAAAGATGTTAAAAAAAAAAAAGCAATGGTTAATGACATCTCCAGCCTGATGAGTCATTTAGTCTCTTTCTTGCTCATTTTCCTTGTCAGTCTCTACCCAGGATACCATCTATATGAAATATTCTAAGATTCTCTGATGACAAGGAAATTAACTGATACAAAAACTGTAGTTTCATTAAAAGTGCAACAGACCACAAAAGAGGGCTGGCATAAATACACAGAAGCAAGACACCTACATGTCAGAGATTAAACTTTCAGTTAGCACTGAAACATTTTGATTTAACTCAAGTACTGAATATGTCAAAGTACCTATCAAGGGAGCAAGTGGCAACTCCGTTCTTAAAAGATCAAATACGGAGGAAGTAGAATCGTTCATCAAACTAAAACATACTTTTTTAAAAATGGATATGGTTCAAGGTGGGGAAATCTTTCTCTCAATCCCATCATCTCTGATAAATCATTTTAGAGAGTGGTAAAATGTTACATAAAGTTGTACTCCATCATCTGGGCCATTTAAGTCTAAAATGGAAATAAGATTTATAATAGTAGCTATCATGTGCTGAGTGTTTGCTCTGACTCAGGCACTGTGCACTTTATATGAATTATCTTCTCTCACTCTTTCAACAACTGCCTGAGGTACTTATCCCTTATTTCTGAGGATACTGAAGCTGAGTGGGGTTTGGTATCCAAGGTCCAACAGGTAATGACTCTCTAATTCAAACTCCTTTAGTATGGTAAGTAATTTTGCAACAGCTACTGAAGTGGTAGGTCTCCTGAAGCCTAAACTTGCTAAGGCTACTTCAAACAAAATTTTTTTGAGAACCTACCTGAGAAAATTATTTCAAAAGACAGAGAAAAAACTTATAGGTATACAGGTTGTTTTGCTGTTATCTTGTTCTTAATGATCACTAATTTAATAACAGATGTTACTCCCAAACCAAGGATGACATATCATTGCTTCATGCCCTGTCTTTGTATCTCAGCAGACCAAATAAACAGAAAAATGGCTCTGGGAACAACAACCAATCCACATTCTCCCTGCCCCCTGGCGACAGGGCACTTACAGAAGCGGTCTGTTGTTGTGTCGCTGCAGCAGCAAACCTGGCCACATGATTTATGATTGGAGAAAAATTAGTTGGTCCATAGAGTTTTATCTGAGGAAGGCAGGTCCGATATGCCTCTATAATGCCTTGAATTCCTAGACAAAAAAAGCAGGATTAAAAATTCTCAAGCACAATTTAATTGTTTACTATTCACCATACTGGCTAATTTATATACCAACATACAGTGCTTTAAACAGTCAAAAGTTCTATATTCAGGAGTTCTCTAAGGTATATAGTATTACAAAACTCCATAGCTATGCTCTATCACAAAAAAACCCTATAAACTTTACTCTCCCCCAGTAGAAGGCATTTGTTTTCACCTCAGCCAAATTATTCATTAGTCTAAAGTAGGGTTGTTATATTGCTTAATTTTGATATGTTTTGGGTATAAGACTCTGATGGAAAAAGAACCATACAAAAGATGCTGCAGCATACAACTGATGACAAGGTAAGAAAAAGTAAATGATAAAATGGAAAAACTTTTGCATATATGACCAGAGGTTCTACAAAAATATCATATAAGGTTAAGCATGGTACAGTAGACTATATTAATTGCAAATATTCACTTCCAGGTTATTTATCACATTTTGCTGCAGAAACACTAAAGCATTTATTTATGGGGTGCACCTTAGGCCTGCCGGGTATTATGTAATGGAAGACTGGGCAGGCCCATTTGACTAGCTTTGTCCAGTGCATATGAATGGATATGACATCCATGTCTAAGCAGATGTTTTAAAAATCACGGCCTGTTTTTGCCAGCTCTCTTGCTTTTTCCCTCTGCCATGGGAACAGCATATCCCAGACAGCCTGAGACCCAGAATGAGTAGAAACAGAGCAGCGCAGCAGTCTAGCCAAGCATCAAGTGATTTGCAAAGTGAGCAAGAAATAAATTATTGTCATTACAAGTTACTGAGATTTAGAGACTGTTGATTACAATATCACAACTTATCAAAAGTTGAATGGCATTCCTGATTAAAGCACTGCTGATGAATCTGCCCCTAATACACAACAGAGTGTCTGGGATGTAGGTAAGAGACTAGAAATCCTAGAAATTCCCAACAGTGCTTTGCTAAGATTAACAAGAAAATCTTAAAAGACTTTTAATGTAAACCAAAACAGGTCTCTTGCTTACCAAATGTCCAGCAGGACATAGATCAATAAGGAGGAAAAGCATATACTTGGTTTAAAAGCTTCACAAGACCAAGTCTCTCCACTTGCCAATAAACTCCTCTTAGGCACTTTGAGTTTAGGAATAAGTGGTCTTATGAACAACCTTTGAGACTGTAACTAATTCATATGTAGAGGTGATTTTACATGCATAAGGTGAGGCTGGAACTAGAGGTTAGTCGGTCCAGTAGTTACAAAAATAATATTAACATAGGCCAGCAGCAGGATCTTACTGTAATGATATATGCTATAGAAAAATTGAACTCATAACCACAGCAATAGTAATATTTTCTTCCATTTCTATCATCTAGCTTGCTTTTCAATCTGAAGATATACAAAACTGTTAATTAAATTTCTTCATAAACATCAATTGCCTTCCATTCCTCAACTAAAACTAAATTATGCTAAAATCTTTCCACTGCATCAAAGGAACAAGTTAGACATGTTCTTTCTGGGCAGCTAAGGTCGATGATTAATTAGGAAAAGGGGATTAAACTTCCTTGTCTTAAAATAAGGCTGTATTTTTTCTGTGTAGTATTTCCTCTGTCTAACATCAAATTGATTATTTTTTCCAGACTAAACCAAAAGCAGAAAAGCTGTGGCAGCTTTGGGTGGCAGCCCAAAGATGGGCTCATGTTACTCACAGAGTAAATGAACTTCTAAAATGAATTATCCCATGGTATGTTATCCATATTTTCTTGCAATAAATAAAATCTAATTACAACAAATTCCAAAAATTGTTCCAATTTCATCATAAGCATGAAGCACATTTCTTGAAAAGAAAAATATTCCCAGTTTCATATGCCTAGGGATACAAAAGGTCACAACCAGCCACTGAAAGTGCATTAAAGAACACTGAATTAGTACAAGAAAAGAGTTTCAGAAAAATCCTAATGCAAACTACTCCCAACAAAATGGTCATGCTCTTCTACTTTATGAATATTATTTAGGAAGGGAAGGAAAGAACACTCTCCCCTGTTTTATAGTTGTTAAAAGGACCCTTTGCAGAAAATTAGCTTATTGTCTACAATTTTATGTCCCTACCTCTTTTCCTCCTCCAAACTGTTCAGTCTTACATAATTTTGTGGGAGATTTGGCATTTTAGGTTGATTGCTCAATGTGGCAAAAAGGAAGAGGCACTGGAATATTTGAGGGATAAACAGAAAAGTGAAATGAAAGAAATGCCTGTCCCTGTTTTCCACACAAAGGAAAGCCACTCTTGGAGCTTAGTTCTGTGTTTCTTTAGCCCACCCCATCTCCTTACAGAACCCTGTGTAACAAGTAATTTGATGCTAGACACTTTTTCTTTAAAGAGAGTTAACTGCTAATCTGAGAAAAGCATCTGTATACTGAATGACCTGTTTCCATTGAAGGTTTATTTTAAAATCAACTTATATGTGAAAATAATATGCATATTCTTATGGATCTACCCTCAAGATTGAGAATCTTTTGTTCTAGTAAAACTCTTAAGGTAGAAGAATTTAGCCTGCAATCTTCATCATCATCATAGTGATTTGCATTATCATCATTACCATACTAACCACCAACTTGGTATAAAATTCTACTACTTTACATGATAGAAAATTCAATATGTCACAAAAAGAAACCCAGAGAGGAAATCTGAGTAACTTTTTTCAGTTTAAAAATTCATGTTTATTTTTAACTTACCATTACAGTTGGGATTGGATGGATTAAAGTTTATTGGAAATTCATGAGAAACCTGTCAAAAGATGAAAGAAGGACTGATGAGGCTTGTTTTGCTTTGCTAGGAGGCAAAGCTTCGCAATGAGAGTTCTTCTTACCTGCCACTGAGGTGGGATCTGAGCTCCAAAACCAAAAGCTGGAAACATCTTATCACTGAAAAGAAAATTTGAAAAAAGCAAAAGGTCATTTTTATCTTTATTCATAACAAAACCAATATGAGCTTATTTTCTAAAAATTTGAAATCTTAGAAAAATATAAAAATAAAACAAAGATTAGAACCAATGTTAATATTTGGCAACTCTCATTCTAAATATTTTTCTGTGCATTGAATGAGAAAAATTTCTCTCTCTCTATACTTATTAAAATGGACTTTATATTAATATTTTATAACATACTCTTTATACACTGTTTATCATTTAACTAAATAAATATATAAATAAATCCATAAAGTTTTAAAAAGCACAAGTTTTTTCATTTGTTTACAAAAACACTCATTTGGCAGCAAAACCTGACCTCAACTGACATGAAGTTATTTATAGCCTTTATTTATGTCGCTTAATATGAATATTCATACATTTGGCCACAGAAACATGGTACAAATGCCAAACATTGTAAAACTCTCACATTTCTGCAGCAAAGTGTATGAATATTTGGCCCAAGCGTTTAGAGACAATTATGGACCAGAATATATAACATCATGTGAATGGCTGTTAAGTATTCCACTGTATAGATATTCTCCCCCAACTGATAGACATCCTATGTCTTGCCATTATAAAACATTGTAATGATTACACTAATTTTTCTACTAGGGATATTCTTTTTTATATTAATTCTTAATGGTTCTTTTTGCATTGAGGATAGAACCTATATCTTATATGTCACAATATTTTTCCCGGTCAATAGTCTGTCTTTAAATTTGTTTAAAATATCTTCCCTTTTTTAGTTATTAATATTAATAAATGTGAACACATAAAAATTCTTTCATGATTTTTGCCTTCTCTGTCTTGCTTAAAGGCTGTCCTCACTGCAAGATTATAAACAATTCACATATATTTTATCCTAGAACTTCCAAGCTTTGTTTTTGATGTTAAGCTTGAAATTCATCTGGAGTAGGATATGAAGCAGAAACTGCTACTCTACACCAGTATTCATTCTCTTCCTTTTTAATTATGGATCCCCTGGGCTACTGGCAACCACACTAGCTGTACTCTAGCTTCTCTGGGCTGGCAGTGGTTAGGTGGCCGGAGATGTGAGTAGAGGGATTTGTCAGCCACTTCTCAATCACACTCTAAAAGGGAAAGCACATGCATTCTCAGTTCCTTGGTCCTCTTCCCACTGGCTAGAGAGCATGAGAATCACAGCAGCTGCCTCGGACCCAGGGTGGAAGCTATAAGCGGCAGAACTGCCCTCTCAGTCCTGAACTACTTACCTCTAGAGATGCAACATGAAAGAGACATAAACCTCTATTTTGTCAAAACCACTTTGTTCTGGGGTAGCCATTTCAGCAATTTTGTCTATAGTCTATACAGAATAGTATCCTAACATACACAGGCATGAGTCAGGGATCCAAATCCAGTTCCTGTCCAGTTTGACAGCTGTTACAACCCCTTTCCCCCAAAATGCCATCTCTATCATACACTAAATTCACATACACTTTTGGGTCTATTTCAAGACTGCTTACTTGTTTTTACTGGTCATGTACTAGTTCCATACTCAATTAATATATGATACTGTATATATGAAACTTATATAATGTTATAAACCACTAAAAAATTAAATTAAATTAAATTATATATATATAGCTTTAAAATAAGTTTTAGTACCTGCTAGAACAAATTCCCCTTCATTCTTTTTCCCTGAAAAACTTCTTGACTATTCTGATTCATTTTACCCTCTAGAAAATTTTAAGAATCATTTTGTCAGGGTTCCACTGCAATTCTGATTAAAACTGACTAATATAGGGAGAAATGTTATATTTTACATCATTGTGACATCTGCCTATCTAGAATCGTGGTATATCTTTCCATTTAAACAAGTTTCCTTCTTTGTCCCTCAGTACAATTCTGTAGTTCTTCCTCACTAAAGATCCTAGACCTTTTACTAAATTCATTCTCATTTTTTATTGCATTATGAATTGTGATCTTTTATCCACTATAATTTCTTCATTTGGTTTTTGCTGGTTAGTGAAAAATTGTTGATTTTTTATTTTATGTTGTATCTGACCACCTTTTAAACTTTCACACTTTCTAATATTTTTCACTTGATTCTCTCAGGTTTGAATTCATTCCTCATAGGTTTGGTAGAATTTATGTATGAAGGTTGTCTTGGCCGGTGCCTTCGTGAGGAGAGGCTCTTTGACCAGCCACTCCATTCCTTCCACGGTTCCTGGTCTATACAGGTTCTCTGCTTCTTTGAGTCAAATTTGGTAATTTACAGCTTTCTAAAAAAAATCATCCTTTAACCTAGATTTTTCAATGAAATAGCATAAGCTTTTACAGAACATTAACATCATTTTTAATTTTTTTCTGAATTTATGCTTATAATCTCTGTCTCATAACTAATATTCTACATGTTTTCTCTTTTTCTTGGGGGGGGCAGTGTTGCCAAAGGTTTGCCTAAGCTTTGCTGAACTTGCAAAGAATCATCTCTTCATTTAATTTATTAATTTGGTGACTTTCCAAGGCATTATTTTGTGTGTTTGGAGGAAGCACAGCACAGCAGAGTTGTGAGGGCCTGTCTCTGGAACCAGACAGCCCAGGTTCAGTCCTGTCTCTGCCAGTTACCAGCTGAGTGACCCTGGACAAGTTACTTTATCACCTATGCCTCAGTTTTCTCACCTGTAAAATGAAGATGATAACTGTACTTATCTCACAACTAAGTATGAGGATTTGATGAATATCATATAGAAAGGATTTAAAATTTTCTCTGACACATAATAGCTAACATGTATATGGAATCTCCTACTATTGCTATATCTATATTTTTCTTCCTATTCTTTAATTTTATTTTGTTGAAAAGCTAGTTCATTTTATATTCAATTCTTGTTTAAAAATAAAACACATAAAGCCAGAAATTTTCCTCTATAAAGACAGGACCATGTACAGTCGCCTCATTACCCTTTACTTCTAGAGAGTCTGTTATTACACTTTGATTTCCTCTTTGATCTAAGAACTACTTAAGAGTTTTTTTAATTTCCATGTGGTAAACTTTTTTTAGTTAACCTTTTGTTTTACCTTCCAGGAAGCAGTCTGAGAAAGTAACCCTGTAAATTTTCTACTTTTTATCTAAGTCCCATTACAACTGTGTTACTTTGAAATTTTTATTATATTTCTAGCTATTTTCAATTGAAATATTTTGACAGTCTGTTACTAAACATGTCCACCGTTAAATTTTCATTTTGGATTATATAACAAAGTAGCCTATAAAGTAATTTTTAAATTATATTTAATGAATTTTGTCTTAAATTCTATTAGGCTGATACTGAAACTGCTACCCCTGCTTTAGACTTGTTTGCATTTGCCTGAAAATTTCATCTCTTTAAATGTGATAACAAATTAATGAAAAGCTCCATCAAATATGTAAGGGCTTTTATCATAAAATAATAGGCAAAAACAAGTGAAAATTTTTACTGTGCCCTAACAGATTGAGAACAAAAAATTAATAATGTGGATTTTTTTCCTGTTGTTTACTAAACCTTCAAGAGGACCTATTTAAATCTAGTCAAAATCTATCCATTGAGAATCTATTCAAAATATTTTATAGCAATTATGTCAAGTTATCCTTCAACACTTGTTGAAAATCACCATTAAGAAAATAATTTGACAATGACTGCCAAGGAAATAGACATGTTAAGAAATAGCATCTATGAGTGTTTACAAAATGTGTCTTCCGGACTTCAATTACACAGATAACTTATCCCAAATGAGTAAACCCCAAGGAAACCAGATCAAAGAAACAAAAGCCTTGCCAGCTTCAGTCAGCTGTTAAAGAAGCAAGCTATATATAATACATTATAACTAATCACAGCCAGAGATTAGAGGTCAAAGGTAAACACTAACTAAGACTGTCACAAAGGGAAAAATAGAAAAGATAAGACAAGAGAAATTTTAGGGAGAAAGCTATTCCTCCCCAGCACCCTTATCCCATCAACTACATCAGAGAACCACCAGACGATACAGAAACTGCCCTTTCTGGGGAGTTATGTGTTGGAGTCATACTCACGCATCATAATCTTGAATGACCAGTCCCACAGACCAGATTGCAGTCAAATACTCATTAACACCATTGGGGCTGATGTAATGAAGGGAGTCGGGAGACCTTGGATCACCATTGGAGCCAGTGAAGTCCACTCCCACCTGCCAAATAACAATTGCAGCCCTTACTGAGATGAAGGCAAAGACACCCTTGCTTGATGTCCAGGAAAACACAAACATTGAATTTTGAGACAGAAACATTCATCCCAGAGCCTGCTACTGCCATTTCCTAACAAATGCCTGAGCCTATGGGTATTTCCAGAGACAAACAATTAAAGCTGCAGCATGAAGCAATCTGCTACCCCTATTTTTCTAGATGTCTTAAATCATGGATTATTACATCCATGGCTTTAGGCATAGGGCTTGTTTTTTTTGTATGTTTGTTTGATTACTGCTTTTTATTATTTAAATTACTGCAGGATACTCACTGATTTGTACATATCTGCTTTCTTGCAGGAGAAAATATTTAACAAGGCCAAAAGCTTCAGGGTGAATCTAGACAAACTCTCTGAGGAGACCATACACAACAGATTGTATAAATTTCATCACAAAGTCAATTTGGCAGTGAAAGAAAGAACACTGCAAAATGGAGGGAAAAAAAAAATCACATGTTACAGCCCTATTTTGAAAAATTCAGTGTGTTACTCACAGTAAAATTCAGTTGACATCCTCCCATGATATAGTCAAGGAATGTACATTCCACTGTAATCTAAAAACAAATAGTAAACTTAAAATTAAAACTCTCCTACTATATAAGAAAAGCAAAGAGCTCTCTGGCATATATTTTTAACCATCTATAAACTGAACAGCATATGATACAAACATATGGAAAACACCCCTGCATTTGAATTTAAGGCACCCTGCCCCTACATGTCATGAATCTGTAAGATTTTACTTCAAGATAATTATAGCAATGTGAAGATTAGAATATTAATGGCCAAAGATGAAATACACTTACTGTAAGTTTTAAGAAACTAGTAATGAGTCTAATATGTTGAGAGCTTTAATAAGTATAATAAGCAAGATTAAAAACAAAAACAAAAGCTCCCACTTGTTTATAAGAAATCTCTTGGATTTTTTTCCCTTCACTCATAACATCTCATCTTGAAATAATGACCAGGATAGATGCACTAAGTCAAGCCATTTCCACTAATGTGATGGAAAAATGCCAATGGTGCCTTATATTTCCTAAGATAATGAAAAACTTTGATATTCTTTGTCCTTTGCTAAAAAGTTGTCAAACCTTGGAAGCAAAGTTACTTGGAAGATTTCTCTACTATTTCCTGTTCTCTTCTTTTGCCTAAAGGTGCCCAGTTGCTCATGTAATTTTCAACTGTCCAAACAAACTGTTCATTTAGAAGAACTCGAAATGTGATCTCATTACACTGGAAGTGGTCAAGAGAAACTGACCTCACACTGTTTCACACTGATAACACCTGAATTCTTGTAGCTTTTCTTCTTTTGCCTCTTTTTTTCATTTATGCATTCAAATTCAACCTGTAGGAAGAAAAGACAAAAATGTTCATTATTACTAGTGATATAAGAAATGCCAATGTAAATTTAAATGAATGACTTTTTTCTCTTGGAATCAAACCACCTACTGATGTAGGTCTGTTACAAAACACAACTCTGAAACAACTGCATACTATGTCATATATATGAAATATTTATCAGTGATATTTCCAAAAAGCACTTCTAAAATTGTGTACCTTTTAAAATAGTTCCTAAGTATAAATTTTGCCTCTGTAGATCATTTCCTTACAAATGCTCCAAGTAATAACCTTTTTTCTTTATAATAAAGGAAATAAAACATTACTTCTAGCTGTTACCCACACAAAGTATAAAAATACACTGCTTAGAAAAGAAAAAAACCAACCATCAGAAGACAGAAATATATGAAGCCCAACTCTATGGTAAAATATGCAGCAAAGATCATCTCTTTCCACTGGGAATATGTATAGAAGTAGATCTAGTATCTTACATCTGCTCAGTATAGTTTCTTCCCCCAAACAGATCATCTTCCTTTCTACCTCCTATCCACTTATCCCTCTGTAAGGGTTGGCTAAAGTCATCTTCCTCTATAACATCAACTCCTGTTCTAGTCTTCTCTGATCTCCATCTATCTCATTAAACTTCTACAACCACATAAAATTTAGTTACATACTTGGTATTGTTGTCAATTATTTCATTTCATTAATTTTTTTTCCATAGCTAGGGTATAATCACTTCCAAGTTATACCTTCAAATTCTCACTGCCTTGCCTAATAATAAGAGATACTCAATGAATACTGGATAAGTCACCTCTTCTGGTTAACAGAAAGCAACTTATATACTTTGGACAGAGGCATTACTAATTTTCGAAGAATCAAACATTTAAAAATACTTTTGATACAATGATACAAAACAAAATGATGTTAAAAAAATTCCTTGATAGTTCAGGATCTTGCCAGAGTCTCAGCCTTTATCATACATATTAATTATTGAATATTAGAGATGCAGAAATGCCCTAAACAGAATTGTTATTGGTAAAAAGCTGTATTACTTCACCTCATTTATTCACATTTTTACAGTGTCTACCCAAGTGGCAGGCACTGTTCTAGGCACAGAGAACACAGAGTTGATAAGACAAAGTCCTGCCTTTGAAGAACAAGAGTGGGTAAACCTTGTCACTACAGCAATATTAAAAGCTTCATTCTGTCATGCGGGAGGGAAAGATCAAGTTAGCTGGACTTAGGAGAACTTTATATGCCCCATAAAGTATTATACAGTTAGCTGTTGGTTCATTATCTTCTAAAAACAGGTCACTGACTGGTTCTGGAAAATAACAACAAACTGAAACCAGTGAAACAACAATCCAAGTGACTCTTCATATTTAGTTCTTTTAGGTAGCTTGCTTTATTTTAAATGTTCAGATTCTCATTATTTTCCATTATTTCTGCCTTTAAAAATAAAAAAAAATCTTTAAATAGAATATTTACAGCTGAATTTTGCTGTTGTTTTAATTCAAACTGTTAACCCAATTCAATCTCTGCATTTAAACCACTGAGTGTGATTTGAAAGCCTTCCTTACTTCACACAAGCACTTCTGTTATTTCTAGTATCTGGGCTTTGTGACCAGGGTGTAGGGACAGGACTAGAGATCTCTACATGACCTACTGAAAATTCTAGTCCCACTACGTTTGTTCAAAACTCATTTCTCCCAATTATTTAAATCAAACAGCTAATAAGGTTTATTTATTCATTTAGTATTTAAGTTTTGATCTAAAACTATCAGTATCCTCTTTTGGGTCACCTCACTTACATGACTTCATAAAAAAGACCTTCCCACCTGACCATAATCTCTTACCTTTTAAACCTCATGTTTAGATTTTCAGAAGCAAATGCTGTATACAGGAGCATTATTCAGGTCTCTAAGCAGGTAATAAACATTTCATATTATTCTAAGTAAGCTATAAAGAGAATTAACAACTTATCTTATTCAAACTAGAAACGTAAATAAGAGGGAAACAACACTCTGGAATAGTTTTTAGGCGCTTTGCCTTACAGACAGAAAAGTTTCAAGAAATAATCTTAGAAATGTGTGGGGATGATAACTAATAAACTGAACGTAATTAAGGTAGACAAATGATCCTAACAAAATTAGTACCATTAGATGGCAGCTTAATATTACATAATTTGAAATAGCGTAACTATGCTTTTATCCTTCCCTTGGGCGAGGACAAGTCAGAGAGGAAAGCCACAGGCAGAATGTAAAAGCCAATTTGTAAAATGTCCAAAAGAAGAATAAATGAACCCAATTCAAGTCCAGGTATTTGTCTAGTGTAGATATTAATTATTGTGACCAATGAAATGCCAAGATCTTTAAAACAAAGGATTTTCAATCAAACCATATAAATTGTCTGAAGACAAAGGAAACCAAACCTCTAAACATAAATGAAAGCTCATCCCAAGTAAGAATTTTGGATCATCCAACTACTAAACAAATAAACCACAGATTTCAGAGCATTACATAATATAGAGTAAAAGCATGGAAAACTATTTTCTATGCCAAGAGAAAAAAATGAATAACTACAGGGCCAAACTATAAGGTATATGCAAATGACAAGGATGCAACTTACAGGTGAATTTCTGGAGGCTTCTTTCAGTTTTGTCATGGTGGTTTGAAATGTTCCAATGAGATCATGGGACCCATCATTGTCATAATCATAACACTCTACCTAGAAGTAAGTATAATAAAAATATATAAAAATCAATATAATTTTGTTAAAAAGTATTGGCTGCAATAAATGGGACTTACCAAGAAGTGTACTTTTCATTAAAATTAGTGAAAATGTTTAACATACAGTCCTACTTGGAGAAGTAGGAACTAACTTCCTAGAGGAACAATACTGAAACACTTTCAAACACTCGCTATTCTTGGAATGGGGTTCTAGGACACATCACAGGCAGATGAAAAACACAAATACTGTTCAAATTCCACATTAAGCAGTTTCCAGTCCCTGTACATGCCTTTACAAGTGCTGATAAAATCAAAATGGAATTAGACCTTCTTTCTCATCTGCTTTTTACCTTGTTATCATTTTACAATGGCTAAAAGCCACTATCTATCTGGAAGAAGAAAGGAAGTCAGTATCCTAGGCAGCTAAAAATTGTATAATTAAATTCTAGATGATTAGTAACTATGGAAAACGTATTTCATTAGTTGCAATTTGGTGAGGTTAGGCTTCTATTAGGAGTTAGATATGATGAAGTCAGATTTGCATTATGCTGAGGATCACAACTCTCACAATGAAAAGGAAAATTCCAGGAAAACTGTTTTTAATCCACTGAGGAAGTATCTATACTGGGTCATAACTATTTTATTTCCATGTAAGACAGGAATCTTGGCTATGGCTCTCATTAAAGGCTCGCTCTTTCTTGAAGCAGACAGAAGAGAGCTGAGGGTATTTGATTTCCATGTAGTTTTGCACCAGGTTGACAGATGTAGCCAAAGAGTAAATATTCACAAGAATACCTGAATATTCATTGCAATGAGAAAATAAGGTGGTGTGAACTCTTAGCAAACAGAGGTGTTCACTGTGATCATAAATAACCGATGTTTTTATAGTGCTTTGTAATTTCATACATTTCTTTCTGCAAACATTTATTGCATGCATTGCACACACTGTCTACTGAGGCTTGTCAGGTAGGAGAAGAATTAAATAGTTTTAGAAGATGACATATCTTGTGTGGTAACCAACTAAGTAAATCTGTACCAAGGAAACTTTTGAATCCTTCTAGAGCCTATGATTTAAAATAAAAGCCTGTAACTGAGAAGCAATTTGCATCTACCCTATGCCAATCTTCCATCCTGCTATAATCCTTTACAAAGTTATATTAATCACCAAGCTAAAATGCTCAGGATTTATATATATTCACCTAGCAAAGTGATTTATTTTCTTCTCAGTTCTCTAAGAAGTGAAATGAGTGTTTATCATAACAGGAAGTCTTTCACCCCTTATATTTTCATTATTATTCAGGAAGACTAAAAATCAATCAATAAATAAAAACAAACAAGGTCTAGAACTGCAATTTTGAGCAACAGTAAGGGTTTTTATTTGTTCCCAGCACTTCAGTCACTGACCAATTCTGACCCGCTAACTCTTGCCCTACATATCCGACACTCAATTTTTAAACCAAAAGCCCTTTATCTGACAGAAAAGAAAATTAATGAACTTAATAATTTTTTCTAGAGGAACTAAAATTAAGAAAAAGTCAAAACAATCTTAATATTTTAATAATTTCATTTTTAAGAGTCTTTTTTTTTTATTATGGAAAACAGAATGTTACATTTTAGACTTGCACTCAGGAAACTCCAATTTATACCTAAGACAACAAGATCAAGCTTTGATAAGGCCAAGATTTTATTTAAACAAAGCTTATGGAGGAGCTAAAACTATTCATGTTTAGACTGTCCGAAACTTCAGGGAGTGTAAAAACATTTTTAAAATGTAATTCCCAATAACTCACTACAATAAATATATAAGAAAAGTTCACAGTTGCCTCATTAAAGGCAAATGTTTGATGCTAAAGGAAAATGTGACATTTATAATGCTGGCATATGTTCAGATACAGCTTGAGGTAAATGATGTAATGATTTGTGTCATTTAATTTCTCTTCTCAAGAATTTAAAAACTAGTAATATTGGCCGTTTTAAACAACACCATCAGCAGTGTTTGTGAAACTGAAATGTATGCATATATACATATGTGCATATGTATACATGTAAAAGAATGCACACATCACACAATACTACATTCACTAAGGCATTCCCCGTTTAGGCATGCATGATTATTTTTCTTATTTGCACGATTTTATGAAAATAATAATACATGCTAGAGTGATAACACTGGCACGTTCATACTGCAGCAAAGAAACTGATGATTCTGACTCTATTCTCTGCTCTATAACTCTTTACTACAACTCTAACCAATTTCCAAACACCAAGAGAATCACTGATGTACGACTTTCTGATATTGCAAAGAAATATAGAACTAAAGAAATAAAGACAGTGATGGTGTGGCAAACCAAGTTGTATATAGTTAAAACAAATGGAGAAACTTTTAAGAATTGGAAGACATTCATCAGAGAAAGCTCAGAAAATCAATTTACTTACTATAACAAAATAGCCCTGTAAGCATGCCACTGTGCATAAAAAAAAAAGTTTAAAAAACCATTGTTTCATTGTTAACATATTATTACAATCAATCAAATAGTTATGGTTTAGGCATCTTTTTTCCCCAGCCTTTCTTGCTTCTCAGATCTAATGAAGCTTCAACTTACTATTTTTAATGTGAAAAGCAAAAGTTCTAGATTTAATATAACAGTAAAAAGTAATTTGTAAAGCTACTTTTCTATTATTTACTTTGTAGCTAGACATTCACTGCTATTTGAAATACCACACAAATCACACTCATTGATTTTTAAAGTTCTCTGCAAACTGAGGACAAAATTTATGGATCTAAGAAATGAAGTAGTTTTCAATAATAACAGCACCTCTACTGTGTTTAAGAGTTTATATAAAAAAAAAAAAAAAAAAAGAGTTTATAAAACTTTTCACTTTCATTAATTTAATCCTTACGTTATTTTGTTATGGAGACATTATTTTCTCTACTATATAAGTAAAGAAGTTAGATAATCTGCCCAAGATCCCTTAGCTGGTTAAGGGCCTAAGTCAAGTCTTGGACTACGGTTTGACTCTAAGTCCTTTGCTTGTTCCAGGCCATCACCTTTCCTGCTTTCACCATACTAATTATCAAAACAAAAACAAACAAACAAAAAAACCAAATAAACAAAAAACTCACCTCAGTTTGCTGACTTCTGAACATAAGAAAAGGGTTCTATCTGGAATCTTATGTAAAGAAGTGACTCTAGTATAAAAGTGTCTTAAAAATAATGTATCTATTTTGATAAATGGCTATAAGTGAAAACATTAAAAAAAAAAAATGTCTGCTCCTTCAAACTGACTACTTACCAGAAACATTTCTATTTTATTATTCATAACGTAAATAAAATTCAAACATTTCTTTCTTTAAATACTATCTAATGAATTAATTTATAAAAGCAGTGAGTGTGTGTATATATATAATATATGTATAATTTCAAATTACCTTAATAGTTTTATCCATATCTCCATAGCACAGGGAGTTAAGAGAGATTTTAAAAGGCCTCCAAACAGGATTCAAGTTGTTTTTAATAACCTATAAAAAAAAAAAAGATTTAAAGACAAGTTAGAAAAATATTCCATTCATTAATGCTTTGTTCTTGCCTTTCTTAGAGTCCCACCACTCTCATCATTCATCCTTCACCTCTTCACCCACCCAACTTTGTCAATGAAAACCTAGCTAGGATAATATTATATACCTGTTATATGAAAAATGTGATAGATTGTCTAATTGTGATACATTATGAGAAAGAACAAAACTGGGAAGTATATCCACCCTTTATAAGGTGTACTTAAAAATTAGAGAAGATTATTGGTTTTGTTGGAAACCAGAGCTTTCACAGCAGGACATAAGATTCAAATATGGAATAAGAAAGGTTGAGAAAGAACCTTTCTATGTTGGTTGTGAATTGGAAAAATAGTCTAAATTCATAATTTAAAATTTTAAAAATATGTATATATAATAAACATATATACACAAATATACATATTTCTCAGTTGTGTCCATTGAAAAGGTCTAAAAACAACGACATCCCAGTAGAATGAGCACTCATATACCCTACTGTCCAAATACTACTACCCTCTTAAAGGAATAGGGTTCCATAAGAGAAATAGCTCATTCCAGACTTGGGATAGGTTAAGTACACATTGAATTAAGAACATAATTTCACATAAAATAAGAGACTGCTTAAAGACTAATGGAGTCATGTTAAAAGAACCCAAGAACCATTTGAAGGAGCTCTTCCTGGTCAAATTTGGATAAATATGAGCAGCAAAATTCATGACAGTAATGGATTATAAACACAGTGAATATACTATAACAATCCATGAGTCTATAATGATACTAAAAATAAAAAGTGAGAGAGATAAGAGTATCTGCAACCCCCAATATAAGTGATTCAGGTATGGATCATCAGTGGATGCGAAGACCACTGGGTGAAATGGAGGTTATTCATGCAGTCTCAAAGAATCACACTGCTGTCACTTATTAATTACAAAAGGAAAAAAGTGAGACTTTATCATGGCACAATCTGGTGGTCACCAGCTTAACCTAGTAGCCCAGACTGGAATCATCAGTACTGGGCATCCTGACACATCCTGATGATGGAAGATACACATACTGTGTTCTTGATGGAAATGTTTGATCTGGACCTAATTGTGAGGAAACAAAAGAATCCAGTATGTTGGACATACTGATCTTGATTACTCAAGAGATTCATAGCCTGAAGGTATAAGGGATGTAGGGAGAAGAGGACTATATTGGGAACATAATAGCCAAATGCAAAACGTGAACCTTGATTGGATCCTGTATTAAACAAAACAAAACAAAACAAAACATATATAAAACGTGGGAAAATTGGGGAGATCTGAAGATGAATCGTATATTAGATGATGTTACTAAATCAATGTTAATGCTCTCAGTTATGGAGGTGTAGAGAAATGTCCTTGTTCTTGAGAAATACCTACTGTAGCATTTAAAGGTGAAAAGCCATGATGTCTGCAGCCTACATTAGGATAGTTTTGCAAAAGGGCATGGATATGCGTGAGAGAGAGATAGAGAACACACATGTATGCAGTTATGACCATTTGATAAATCTAGGTGAGGGATACACTTGTATACATTTTAGTGTTCTTTATAGGGTTTTAAAAATTAAGCATAGTAGCACCTTCTCATTAAAAGAAAAAAAATGAGCATGCTGACTTTGTGTCTCTGGCAATTATATATGTCTGAACTCAGATTAATATTTTTATAAATACATAATTTTTAAAAGTTCAGATTACTACAATTCCAAAGGAAACCTCAACCCTACTTTTCAAATTCAGATATTCACCTCTGTTCGATGAACCATTAGCCAGTTTCCATCAGACATCTGCTTGTGGAATTCCAGGTATGGATCTGACTTTCCAAATAGATCCTACATTAAAATAAAAAAGCAATTATTCTCCTCCTAAACCATGTGAAACCACACTTTATACATGTTACATGTTAGCAGTACCTGAAGTTTAACTCTATAGTAAAGATATATACAGTACAATACAGTAGTAAATACAAATCCCAACACCTTCCTCACAAACATATGAGCCTGCTCAAGTCTACTAGGAGAACTTTTAAGGCACTTGTGATAAATGCTCATAATCCTGTGTATCACACCCTTACATGATGGCTTTAAAATACAATGATCAATAGGACCCGTTATCAATACGTTTTTAGCTTGTTTTCATTATTAACAGTGTTCATTCATTCACATAGCACTGAGTAGTTTTATATAAATGATCCCATACATTAGTCATACTAACACCATGAGAGACAGAAAGAGAAAATGGATTCAGAGGACTTAAATGACTTTGCCAAGATCACACAACTAATTAATTGATGGATCTGAGTCTTGAGTTCGTATCTTACCCTTCTATGTCCAATACTCCTTCAGCAATCCCACACATTTCTTTACACACACAAGGAAGCACACACAAGTAGATATGTGGAATGCACAACAGAAGTACTTCAAGGGCACAAAGTGCATTCCCTATTTCCTCTGTAATTCACCACAGCACAGCACTCCTGTATAATGCTCAAGTACAATGAGTGTTCAAAAATACCCTTATCGCCATCTTACACACACACACGCACACACACACACACACACTCTTACACAGGGAGATAAAATTCTGGAAGAATGTACAAATCGTTCCCAGAGGTAAAACTCAGTTAGTAAGACTGTGGATGATTTTATTTTCTCATTTTTATTTATCTTCATTTTGAAATTTCTATACTCCTTAGCATATATTACTTATTATTTGTGAAATCGAAAGGACACCTGTTAATCTCACAGTAATATACGCAGATATGTCGCTAAACTGAAGATTTTTTTCAGTCCTGAATTTACCTCAGTATTAAATTAAGAAGATAATATTACTTCCTTCCTCAGCACAGTCTAATGTTAAGAAAGTAGCACCTTCGGCACAGTCAAAAATATAAACACAAAGACTAAGCAGAACTTTTAAAATTTAATCTTATCTCTAAGAAGAACCTTAAGTAATGTAATAAGCCTCTCTATGCCTCATTTTATAGAACTAAGAACAGCATTATACATAGAGAAGTTAACTTTCCAAAAACACATAAACATGCTCTGTCTCACTTATCTTAGAAATAATCTTTTGAGAAAGGCAGAATATCATTATTACCATACTGAAGGTCAGAAAACAGACCTTGTTTGAAAGTTCATTAATATGACAGTAGTAGAACTAAAATAAGAATTAAAAGTCCCTGACTCTGGGATAAGTTAAGTCAAAAAAGCAAGGTAGAGGAACGTATGCATAATATATTATGCTACACTTACTCACGGGCTGAGACTGGGGAATATAAATATAAATACATACATACACACATGCACACACATATCTATCTATATAGATATACACATGTATGTCTATTTGTATGTTTATATATACACAGACATACATATACATATGCACATGTATAGACACACCAAAAAAACCTTATTTTTTTTGGAATATGAAGGATTAAACCGTAAAATATAAATTTTAAAAAAGTATTACATACAGCCAGGAAAGAGAAAAAAATATAGAGCGGACAGGGGAAGAAGCTAAATTTCTTGAACATACCTTGTTTTGTAGATTTGGCTTTGGAACCATCTTATACATGATGGTAAAACAAAATTAAATCAAAAAAACAATTGTAAAGCAATCCCTAAATATCAAAAGCAAAATTCGATTATGTGTTAATGTTATAGCATAACCATTCAGAGAAGAATTATTTGAAACACAAGAGTTGAACTGTAGAACTCAAGTGGAATATATAAGCCTAAAGACAAAAAGAACTTCAAAGAAAGCTCAAACTGTTTTCAGTAAAAATATTTTAATTATAACATGAATATTTATATTCTTAAACTATTAGATATTATATAGGACAAAACAGGTAAGCAATTATGTTAGTATCTTTGGGAATCAACATTTTTGAAATAAGTGAAAAGAGGTGTTAACTACAGAATTAAAGAAATACAGCCTTGTAATTCTACATCTGAATTGGAAATTGTTGTACAAATTTATGATTTAGTTTCCCTTAAAAAAGAAAAGACTTTCCTATATCTGTCCACTGAAAAATCCTAGAAACGGGGCTTCCCTGGTGGTGCAGTGGTTGAAAATTTGCCTGCTAATGCTGGGGACACGGGTTCGCGCCCTGGTCTGGGAAGATCCCACATGCCGCGGAGCAACTAGACCCGTGAGCCACAACTACTGAGCCTGCGCGTCTGGAGCCTGTGCTCCGCAACAAGAGAGGCCACGATAGTGAGAGGCCCGCGCACCGCGATGAAGAATGGCCCCCGCTTGCCGCAACTAGAGAAAGCCCTCGCACAGAAACGAAGACCCAATACAGCCATAAATAAATAAATAAATAAATAAATAACAAAAAAAATCCTAGAAACGATGAGTGACAACCATCAATAAATGTTAAGCACTTCTAGTACCACATTGTGGACTCATTGTAGAAAGGCTCCCTTTCATCTGTCAATCTGGAGCAGAAATTAGATAAAATAAGCCTGGAACATTTGTCATGCCACAGAGCAGGAAGCTATCCAGAGACCTCTGGGGTCATGCCAAATGGTCTCATGAACAAACTTAAATAGGTTCCCTCCCATAGGCTAAAGTTGGGATACTTCAGGCATCAATAAGAATTAATCAATATAGTTCACAGCAATACTAAGAATTAAAAAAAAAGTCCTCATTGGTCACATATAGAGGAATTTATTATTTTGAAAAATGGTAAATATGATAAAAAAAAATCAAACATTTCAACTTGCCTTGTCTGGACAAACTGTATCTCAGAATAAATAAATACCTAATGTGAAGAAGAATATTTCTCTCTGTAGAAGTATTCTCACAAGTAAATGAAGAAGGAATGATAGCATGATAATATCACTATTTTAAGACCCTTAATAAAATAATATATCTAGGTAGTTGTCATCAATGGTCACTAATACCCCAAAAGACAGAACTTGACAATATGTGCCTCTTGATGGAATTAATGCCACCACCTATGAACCTCATACCAATTCAAGATACCACCAGATCATACCTCTATATTCAATTCCAGCTTACAGAAATCAGGAAATAAAGGTGGAGAGATGAACATGTTACATGACACCACAGGGATTTAATTAGCTTATACAGTGTGCGGAAACTTCTATAGGACAAAGGAGTCAGTTTATTGAATAAATTCCATGGATGGATGGATGGATAGGAGGGAGGGGGAGAGAGAGAGGGAATAAGAGAGGAAGAGAGGGAGGAAGGGAAGAAGTAAAAGGAAGGGGAGAATTTATAGATTAAAAAAATTTAAGAGACATATTAATGAATTATATTATTTTAAAAGTCCTTAGAGATACACCAAAACATATATGGATGAACTGATGTGACGTCTGGGAGGAGAGAAAGTAGATATGGGTAGGGATGAGACAAAATTGGTCATGAGTTAAAACTGTTAAAGATAGGTGGTGGGAACATGAGATTTTTTAAAAATACTTTTCTATTTTTGTATATGTTTAAACTTGTCCAAAAAAAAAAGATACTGGCTACTAGTCTAAGATATTTGCACACTGAATTGTAAAGTATATGAAAATGATGAAGACTATTGATTGGATTACAGGATTATATACAAAAATCACTCAAAGAATTATTCCAATCCATGCTGTAAACTAAACTGTTGTGTACTTATGTACTGGTACTCATTCTTCAAAAAAAATTGACTGTTGAACGCAAAGAGGAAAATCTAATTAATAAAGCATGGAATTTTCACTTTTTTCCTTAAGTAATCCAAATACACTCTCAAATGCCTCTTACAGCAACATTAATGACTGTATTAATTCTTCTTTTAAGCTATACAAACACTTTGATTACATCTAGAGGAAAGAGGTAAAGAGAAATGGCTTCTGCTTAAACATACACACAAACAGAAAGCAGAATTTGGGAGTAACTAACACTCAAAGTGATGCTTAGATGACAGAGTTCATAATATCAATTCCATTATTATTTTCTCAAAAAGGAATCAATGTGAGGCAAAACATGATACCCTTGTTGAAATCTGTATCACCTACCTACCTTATTATCCAGTTTTCTTGCTTCCATTTCAAACAAGACAGCTCTGTTATCCTTTATTTCTTCAGCTGAAATCTATGAGTAGACAAGGTAAGTGAAAGAAAATGTTTTGGGGATTTTGATATACTCAGGAAGTACTGAATTATTCTGTTATCTAATGGTATATAAAGTCTATACTAATATAAGTGAATTCTAAAAGGTTTAATAACAAAATGGTACCATTAAGAAAGATTTATCACTATTTCTTTTATGCATGTGAAATAAATATTTTCCCAAAATATGCCTAGTCTGCATTATGCAACTTCCTTTTCAATGTTGTTGCCCAAACTGGATCTTCCCTCTTCCAGTGAAAAATCAAAGCCCTGGAAGATTGCACAACACTAGTGAGAGCTCTCCAAACATTGAGAAGCATGAGTAAATCACACACTATAAATTCAAATATCGGATCAATATTTTTCATCCAAGGTAACTGAAAGACTTATTCTACTTAAAAATAAATTCCAGGCTATCATGACCCCAAAAGCAATAAAGCTAACTACTGATAATGATCTCTGTCCCACACACATAAGTCAACACCCTCAAAAGACTGAACATTCTTATGCCTCAGGAATCTAAACTAGGGCAAAAGAGCTGCTCAGAGAAATGTGTTTGATAATCGTAATAATCTTCAAACATGGCTTTCTCAGAGAGCCAGCCTTCTCAGGCAGAGCTAAAGTAAAACAACTATCTCTTCAGGCAGTGACTACCTGGACAGAAACTCTAGAAGATAAAATATATAAAAGCATGGCATTATATAATTTGAAATCTGAAACAAGATAATGCATATATTCATTTGCCCAGGTCCAGTAATCAGCAATGGAAAATTTGGACAGCAAAGTGCAAGCACAAAAGAAACATGGTTAAGAGTTAAGAGGTTCAATGGCCATGTCATAATATGAGATCATTCTGGAATCAAAACCATTACGGAAAGTCTCTGCCATGTTTGCTTTGTTGAGAGCCAAATTGATCCATTCAGATTATTAAGTAATTTCTTTCTCACTTGGGAATTTACGCTTCCATCGGGGACAGGCAAGCATTACCAAGATGTGCCTGACTCTATAGGCAACTTAAAAAACTCAAAGAAGGGATTCCCACACTGCATTTTTCTTTCTTTTTGGAACAACACAGTTTCCAGTTGTGATCACTTTAAGGCAAGGCAACATTTGGGATCAAACGATAAAGCACGGCTGTAGAATATCTGTCTGATATATACAGTTTTAGCATGTCCTATTATGCTAAATCTTCGGAGGAAAAAAGACAAATATCTTATCGTTACCGTAATGCTTCCTTTCCCTGCAGGTCTGCCATTTTTAAGCACCAGTGGTCGAGTTAGTTTCTTACTGGAAACAATCTGTTAAAATTGGAAAGTGATAGAAAGAGCTATTTCACTTCAACATGTGAATGTTTAGACTGAATGGTTTCAAAACGGGTTGAGTATAAAGTTCACTTAAAGTCATCAGAAATGGAAACATTAAGTCCATTCCTTAAAGACTTAGATATTATAAAATGCATCTACACCCACTGAAAAAGATTTCCAAGGAGCCAATCCTGATAGATAAAATCTCCCCACCCACTAGTTTCTTTATCGACTACTTCAAAGTTAAATCCTTCCTTGTAATGAAAAAAGAGGGCCAGATTCTCATCACATACACAAATCACTGAGCTGAAATGAAACCCCTGTAGGTAAAAGGTGGGTCTTAGAATACTCAATAAATGGGATGCAATTTTTCAGCTGACACGTAACTTCAGTATATAATCCCCACAAGATATCATTTTGATTAAAATAATATAGTAGACCTAGGTACTCTCAAATAGATATATTTCTCAAATTTATTATAATTTTAGATACAGTCTGATTTTTTTCCAAACAATAAATACTTCTTTAATTTTCTCTTTGATACTATTTATCAAAGTTTGAGAAAACTGATCAGCTCCATGTTGTCCTTGAGACACAGGAAATACCATGATCTCCAAAAAATTCAACACTAAAAAATAAACTCATAAAAGACAAATCTTACAAATAGATGTCACCCACTGAAAAAAAATGACTCCTCCCTCCTGAAGCCTTCCTCATTCTATCATAAATGGTCATGATCTCTCCTTACAAGTCAAACTGAGCTAGAAGCACAACGGTGAGCCCACAGACACACCCCTGCTCTGACCCAACCTGTCATATCTTAGAAAGACAGACAATTAAGCAACTACAATAAAATATGGTGAGTGTTAGGTAGAAGCGGTAGAGAGGACCAAGCGAGCACATGGAGGTGATCCAAACTGCTCTAGGGCATCAGAGAAGGCTTGCTAGGGGGAGTAAGGTCTATACCTAAGGTTAGAGGAGGAGCAAGCCAGGTAAAGGGATGGTGCTGGGGCCGGGGGGTGGGGGGTCAAGGGGCGGGGGGTCAAGGGGCACCAGTCATGCTAGTTAGAACATAGGAGAAGCTGCTGTTACTTTGACAGCATTTATGACTTAAACATAAGAACAATACTGTACTGAAATCTGTAAACAGCAGACAAGCAGTTAGAGCAATGGTATTATTTATTGAAATGTTGAATGAAACACCCATACACACATGGTCCCTACCCTCATGAAAAATAAGATAAATTCTATAATGTTCCAGCCAAACATACTAATATATGAACTCAGTCTTTAAAGCGATTACAGTGCTTTTCAACTTTAGCAATTAAACTAATGAGCACTTATCAGAAACACCCAATTCTTTGGTTCAAGTTTAGACAAAACATTTATACTATATATACTCACTTGTCCAAGGGTACATTCACATTCTCCTAAGAAGTCGTCATCACTCAGCTCGATAGTTTTGTTGTCAATGTCATAAATCCCAAATTTCAATTTCTGAACCACTTCAAAGTAGTAATCAATAATAAATGTCTTGGAAAATTTGGGATTCAAGCAATTCTTAATCCTCTCTGTGCGCTCAACCTATATTCACTCCCCCAAAATAAAAAAGTTTCTTCAGATCAAAGGTGCATTTGTTTAATATCTTTACATACTACATGTAACTAAATACAGGCATGGTAGCTAAAGGAAGTGTCTATACGTGTATGAAAAATTTCACAATCAAGGACAAACTTGCCCAAAAAACTGCATTAACAGATGAGATGGTTTTATTATTTTTAACATTTTTAATAAACTCTTCATATTATCAAAAGAGCAATACAGATTGCTTTTCACCTACAAGTATTTAACATTACCTCATACCACTGTTGACCACTCGTATTCAAAAATAACACACATAAAGGGTCTGACTTTGACCCTACATCTTTATCCAAAAGATTGTCACAGGAAATATTCAGCTCCACCTTTGTGACACACTGGGCAGCCATCTCTTGAGCTGTGAGAAAAACAAAGAAATGAGAAAGCCAGTGAAATGGTGCCTTTAAGAAGCACATGCATTCCTTGGGAATTCCCTGGCAATCCAGTGGTTAGGACTCGGCACTTTCACTGCCAGGGCCTGGGTTCGGTCCCTGTCAGGGAACTAAGATCCTGCAAGCTGCGCGGCATGGCCAAAAAAAAAAAAAAAAAAAAGAGGCACATACATTCCTAATGAAATATCTGATTTCTTAAGACAAATTGTCAGAATAGGATAACAGAGTGAACTTGCTAGAATAAGACTTTGTTATACGTGCTTCCAGGCAATTCAGATGTCTTATTAGCCCATGCCAGTGATTGCTTCAGTCAGATTCTCTTGCTGGGATAAAACTCATTTACTGTGTGACAATAAAATGAAGCTTTGAAGATGGCAAAAAAGACATATTAATCTTTTCATCACTACAAATTTTACCATTCAGAAAAAGTCCAAGTATAATCTTGACCCCTCTTTTAAACATAGCCTTCTGCTACAAAACAAAACAGATTAAACCTCAATCTTAATTTTATCTTTATTTGACAAGATACTGAGTAAGATATTTGCCATTTTCAAGGAAATTCTGGCTAAGACCCAAGCCTGGGGAATAAAAGACCCCAAACACCTCTCCTCTCCTCACCCCATCCCCACACATTTTACAGCAGTGGTTCTCAAGCTTTGCTGCTTTTGGAATCACCTGGGGAGCTTTCAAAGCCACTGATGCTGGTGTCCCACTCAAAGAGATGTAATCTAATTGGTTTAGGGTGTAACCTGGGCATTGGCTCCTTGGATGATTTCCACGTGCAGACAAGGTTGACAAACCCTTTCTACAGAGAGCATCCAGCAAATAGGCATGGCTCATCTTTCGTCAAGACTTGCTAAGAAACACCAGGGTTAGCCTAACTTTCACCCAGCCCTCCTTGCCCCAACCTCCAATCATTATATGAAGAGGACTGGGGAGAGGGAGGATTAGCTGGGGACTGGCCCTGAGAGATGATGCAGTGTTGAGGGTGAGCTACTTTCCTTCCTGAACCCAGGGAAAGAAAGGGCCTGCAGGTGTCACCAAGAAGAGGAAGTAGGCATTACATGCCCCAGCTGGAAGTCCACTTAGCCAGCTGTCTAAAGCAAAGTGGAGGTTGCAGGTTCTGGAGGCAGAAAGGTACCTCCTCCCCTTGAGCTGCTGGCAACATCCTTAGAATGTGGAGTAGTTAGTGCCCTTGTCTTCCACTCTGAGATTTAGCTGACATTCTGGGACTACAGGAACAAATCTACTCATCATCTTGTTATATTCAAACAGGATTTCTGTGCTGTACAAAACGTGTGATCAGTTCTGAAATAATAAGCATCACTATTAGAAGAGCTCTTTGGCAGTGTCAAAAAACAACTCATATCTTATGGAAACTAAATACTCTGTTAGACTCTAAAAACAGCAGCAATCCTCGATATGTGTCAAAAAATCCAATACTAGCATTTAAGATTCCTAAATTAAACAGAATAATAAGGTAGGTTTTGTAGTCTTAGTAGCTAAAAATTCCTTTTAAAAGCCATGATATATGTATGTCCCTTCACCTGAGAAGAGAATTATTCCCTAATAAGCAACAAACTTCACAAATTCCCAATTTGCTTCCTAAATTCCCTACGTAGGGATGTTGTAGTAAGACTAAAACTACTATGGCCTTTTACTATGAAGTCAGATTTTTTTTTTTGGCCACTTTACATGCATCAAAATTATTAAGTGGTAAAATACACAGTACTGACAACCTGTAAGAAAGATACTAAGGTCAAGGAGAAATCAATAAAGCAGACAGAGGAGAATTAACAGTATTAAGAGTGCAGGTGAGACTAACACTGCCCGGGCTTTGAAATCTCATTTAAACAGGTGAAGAGGGAAACAGCACAGGGACAGGAAAGAACAAGACAAGAGAAGCGAGCATCTGTGTCGGGGAAAGCCAAGCAAGACAGAAAGCGGGGCAAGTTTAGAGTGTCCTGAGAGCCAGGTTGAAGGACTCAGTAGGTGCCTAATAAGGCACTACTGCAAGTTCTCAAACTGGGGATAACAGGATGAAATGGCTTATTTTAAAATAAAATAAATAAAATAAAAGTAAATAAAATAAATTCGACAGACAAATGGATAAAGAAGATGTGGTACATATATACAATGGAATATTACTCAGCCATAAAAAGGAACGAAATTGGGTCATTTGTAGAGACGTGGATGAATCTAGAGACTGTCATACAGAGTGAAGTAAGTCAGAAAGAGAAAAACAAATATCGCATATTAACGCATATATGTGGAACCTAGAAAAATGGTACAGATGAACCGGTTTGCAGAGCAGAAACTGAGACACAGATGTAGAGAACAAACATATGGGGGGAAAGTGGCGGGGGGGGTGGGAGGGGTAGTGTGATGAATTGGGAGATTGGGATTGACATGTATACACTGATGTGCATAAAATGGATGACTAATAAGGACCTGCTGTATAAAAAAATAAATAAAATAAAATTCAAAAAAAATAAAAATTAAATAAAATGTCACTTGTGTCAAACCTCTTCTAATTTTATCTTGGAATTTAGAACACTCCAACATATGAAGAAAGTCTCTTCATCCAGTAATACGCAAAATACGGAATTTACCAAAATTAGCATGTCTTCACACCAATTTAATTAAGATGATTAGTTATTTATTTTCTGAAATATATACAATACTAGAGGGCATTTGAAATAATAGTGTGAATACAATCACCATTCCTTCTCACTTTGATTTATGAAAAAAGAAAAAGTGCTAAAAACATAGTAAGAGGCAAGAAGAAACTAGTAGGAAAGGGGAGATACCTCAAAACTCAAAAGCACAGAGACAATGGTCCAGGGACTTTGAAGCTATGCACATCCAGGAAGTCTCTGGCATATTGACACTGGGGCCTCATCCTCAATCTCTTCTTCCTTTAGATTGTGCATGCCTAATTCTCCTCTTCTCTGCCTTTGACTAGTACCTCTTCCCCTCCCATCCAAGAAACTGTAAGCATCCCTTTAGGCTCTGTCACCTCCTGACCTTTGTCTACCTTTACTTCTTTGACCTGACCCCTCTCAAGGCTTCAGCCATCCACTTGGCATAAGGTACTCCCAAACCTATATCCTTCACCTCATCCCTATGCACGATTACTTTTCCCCTATTTTACATCTACTGTTTTCAGCCCTGAAGCATCCTCCCTTGATTGGCCCCTTCCTCTTCATTGCCTCATTTCATAGGCTCTGGAATCAGACTGCTGAGTTCTCATCTGGATCCCACCACTGGCTTAATGTGTGACCTTAGGTAAGAGCTTTAACCTCTCCGTTTCCTCATCTACAAAATGAAAATAATAACTGTTCATAGGGTTATTGTAAGGACTAAATGAATTAATACATTTAAACAGTGCCTAGAACATGGTAAAAGTTGTTTTATCATCATTATTATTATTATAATTTTTATTTTAAGACTACCTGCCTCCAGGGACTGATCCTCTCCTATCTATCCCATGTTTCATATTTTTTATTATTCCATTCCATGTTTCCCAATTATTCCAACCCACACCAAGTCCCTTGTTTGAATTACTGCTGCATTAATAGTAACAGATTACTACAGTACAGAACAAGATCAAATTTGGAGCAATACATACCTGGGTCGAATCCTGCATCTGGCACTAGCTGTGTGACCTCGTATAGGTTACTTTCAGAACCTAGATTTCCTCATCAGTAAAAATAAAGACACTGCAAGTGAACTCACAAATCTGACATGTGCCAGGCATCTTGCTTTTCATATTTAACACAGAATCTATGGAATAAATGTTAATTGTGTAATTTTTTTTCTTTTGCATAAGGTAATTTAGAGTCTCTTAAGCTGCATGGATAATGCAGTACCTTGCAGAGGGACTTAGAATGAGCAAGGACCTCTAAGGCTCCCACAAAACAACATGTAAAGAATTCTCTACTAGCAGCCAGAAAGCCCTCAAATTTCCAAGGATGGGGAACAGAGAATGAAGATAATACCTATGTGTAATGTCAGTCTCATAGCAAAGAGACACAACACATCAGAAGAGCATTATTTTTTTTCCTTAACCATGCTCATACAAGAGCTACAAAAATAACGTGCCAGGCACACCTGATTATTTAGTAAATTGCTGACAGTTACATTACTGCATTGTAGCCGGGACACAAATTTCCTCTGTTAGCAGCAATCTCCCACTGAAAATGACTCTTAGGGCAGCATCATTTTTATCGAGAAACCCATTATGGCTGAATGGCAAATGGAAGAAATTACATAAACACTTGGGTCTGAAATGTTCTTAATAGCAACATTTATGAAGATTTTCTTTTCATTTCCTTTCTAAGTAATTATCCAGCACAGGATAATTTTTATTATATTAAAATAACCAGTTTTTAAAAGAGCAATAGGTATTCTTTTATGATGGAAGAAAACAAAACAAATATTTTATACCCTTTAGTATGGAAAATAGGAGATTTGGCTGGGATGAGTGGCCAGGCAGAGGAATGCATGTGCAACTAAAGAGCAATTCTATGTATTTCACTCCTCAAAGAGCAGGATGATGGAGAGAAAAGACAGAAATAGCCTCTAGGATTAGACAACAGCTTCTCTACTGTATAGATTACTTACTGGAGAATTGTTTGGTTTCTAAATGCAATTAACCCCTAGAAAGCATATGAACCATTGTCCCAGTCACCCTAACTTTCCTGAATCAACACAACACAGATAATTCAAAGGAATTAAAAATTAAGACCTAATATCTGAAGTAGGACCTGATGTGTGAAATTTAAGGCATATGGTTATTCCCATGCCCTAGCTGAAAATCCTCAAGTCCTGTCTGCTACCTCTTTTCCCATCTTCCCTTAGACTCACTCCTTAGATCTCTTCAGTAAAGGAGATTCTGCCTACTACAACCCCAAATCTCTCCAATGCGGAGGTGCGGAACCTTCCCTATACCCACAGTCACAACTACATCATGTCTTCTGTAGCTCTCACCTGCTACTGTAATAGTCTCCCAACTGGTATTCCCACTGCCATTTTCTTTCAATTCACATTATGATTTTATCCCTTCTGATTTAAAAAAAAAAAATCATTACTGGCTGCCCAGGGTGTACCCTAGTCCAATCAGCTACACCTAGAATTTATGGCTCTGTCTATATCTGCCCCAGCCTACCCAAGCAGCTACCTCTGATAATGACAGGTTTGCAGCATGCTCAGCATATATGACACACTACGAATTGTAGCAATTATCATTTTATTAAGTAGTCAAATATTTTAATTGACTGTCTCAGCATTGATGGCCTATTATTAAATAGTAAGACACAAAGCACTTTTTTCATCCTTGTTTATAAAAAGCTTCTTGAAACAATAATAAAAGAGCCTCTGGGATTTACATAAAATGAATTTGCCAAAGTAGCCAGCCTTGACTATACATAAGTGTAATTCTCCTAAATTCTCTCAGTAGAGTTTATTTATCTGAGCTACTTCATAGTTGCTGCGTGGGGACCAGTGACCAGTGACAATGTCTCATTATTTGCCCTAAAACAATTGGGAGGGAAAAGTCGGTGCCCATCCACCAATGCCTTTAGTAAACATCAGTCTTTAGCTACAAAATGAGAAGTTTGGCAATATTAAAATGTGCTCAAAGGTTTCTTCTGGTTCTAATACCATGACTCCCTAATTGCTATCCATAGAGTGTCCTGCATGACCTCCACTGAAAGCGAGCTGGGGTCACCCTGGGGTAGCTGGAATGCATCCCAGCAACATCAGCAGTACATGCCTACAGTGTTTCTCAAATTGTGTGGCTCACAACAGTAATAGGTATCCCCCTCCTAAAAAAAGTGGGAAAAGGGTAATATGTCAGTAAATCCAAGAGCTGCTACACTACTTGGAAGTCCCAAATCAAACCAACAGGTGTATATATTAAGAGGTTACTGTATACCCATTACTATGCTAAGGATGGGGGTGAGGGGCATGATACAACAATAGAAGACCTTAGTGCTCATTATAAGTGTATCAGGTGATCCAATCACTCAACACTGAATATCTTCTATGCGTTGTAAATACAGAGGGTGGAGGGATGCAAAAAAAAGGCAAAATAAATACCTAGCTATCTCTGTATACATAGAAGTATAAAACTGTGTGGTGCAGACAGAGAGCAACAAAAGGCCTCAGAGGTTTTTAATCCTCAGAAGCCAAGGATTAAAACTATATTCCATTACAAATGAATTTGCATTCATATTGTCACTTGCTACTGGATTTTTTTTCCCCTTAAACTTAAAGGTAGAGAGTGTGGGAACGGAGAAAGGGAGGAAAGAGGGAAAGGAAAGATAGTTAATTCCATACATCTGGATAATTTTGGGGTTTGCTTTTTGCAACTTTCAAAGTGCTTCCAAATAACATATTATATTCTGTGCTTTACCAAAAAACCCGAGAGAATTGGCCAGGCTAAGGAGAACTACTATATGGTAAGAGGTCAATACATCATAGCTATAACTATAATACTAACCATGCAAATATCTGGATTGTCCCAAAATATGTTCATAATTTTCAGCACATTGTAATTTTCAAAACAATGCATAGTGTCTATTAAAAAAATGAATTTCTCCAAAAAGGTTAAATTAGTTACCCAACATAAACAAGATAATAAGCGGCAAGGCCAGGGCAAGAACCCAGGTTTTTTTCCCCCCTCATGCCAGAATGCCCTGAGGGCACTAGAGCCTCTAATTAATCTTTACTTAATATAACAGCAATATTCTCTAATTAATTTCCTTATGACTTTTTAGTAAGTATATCAAATGTAATATTCAGCCTGATACAACTTAATGAATAGGATCTTAAAAATTACAAGATTAATATTTATACCATAACTATCACTATCTTTCTTAAACAAATGTAACCAGAATAACAGTAGCTTGCCAAAGGAGTAGAAGAGCTGAATGGTTTATAGTTACATCACAGCAGTTCCTCTTCAAGAGAGCCCATTAGATTGTAAATTACTTAAGGCTAAGAAAGTATTTGCTCTGTGCTAGAGAGTCTCCACACACACAGATCTACATGGGGGTCACTGGATCTCAGTGTTCTCTGAGCGCACTGCTGGACCATCTTAAGGGAGCAAAACTAATTCTCAGGAACACACCACATTTAATATCCAAGACTCTGATATCGAAAAACTTACAATAAAGAAAATTACACTACGTTTGACCAGTATTCAGAAGACAGTGATGCCCACATTTTTACTTAATCCCTACCACGGGATACTAGCGATGGGGATACAGAATTAGGTCAAGTACAGAAGCATAAAAAACAGAGAAAAGGGCACGCTTTCTTTTCAATGTGCAAAAGGGACCACAGGAGGTCACTGGCTCAGGAGTCAGAAAAACTGGACTGCAGTTCTGCGTCAGTCACACCATAGGTGGGTAAGTGCTGCAGCTTCTCTAGGCCTCGGGTTTTTTCAATCGTTAAATCTAAGAGTGAGTCAATCATTTTAACCTGTAAGGCTGCTTCCAGTTAGTGTTCTATGACCCTAATTTAATTACAGTGAACATGACACTTGTTTAGGAACTGGTAGTAAAGGAGTAGGAACAAAAATTTTTTTAAAGGGGGGAAGAGAAAGTTTATAATCACCAAGAAGAGAAATAAAAGGAAAAGGATAAACTTTTGCAAACTCAGCCTCTATCTCCCACTATAGAAAAAGTTGTATCTGAAAAAAATATTTATTCAGTTACTCTCCCACTGAAAGAGGTACCTTTGCCTGAAATTGTTATTCAATCCCCCAACCCAAGATGACTGGAAAAAATAATGCATATCAACAAACAAAACAGAGGGCCCAGTCTATTAGGTACATGCAGCGTAGTAAGGAAGTAAATTTTACTACCACCCAGGGAATCTCACATTATTAAACTCTCAGTTCATATCATGGCAGCAAAGGGAATCAGCTTTTGGCCACCATGTGTTTTTTTAATGAATTTCCAGATTCTTCAATTATACTGAATAAAATCTAAATAGATCTATTGCTGATACCTGAACATGCAGAATTGGAGACAGCAGGAGTTAATATGAAAGTGTTGACACTTGATCACTCTTTTCTTTCCTTGAACACAAGGAGTAAGTGCAGTTCTACCCTGTCCTCATTGCTACAAAGTGAGCAATCAACTAAGGCCCCTTCCTTGATTTCTCTATGAAATCTCACCTGTTCTATGATTCATAGCAGGCTACAGAATTTACTTAACATGTGTTTCAGGTTATACTGCTTTACTAATCCCTTGGCTGCTGTATATACATTTTAGAAATGTAACATTATATTTTCAAGCATATCAAATGAACAGTTCATCATAGGTGCAGTGAGTGATGTGTTAATAAAAATTAGAAGCAGTGACAACATCTCAGTATTGCCTCACCTTATGAAACATGCATCTTGGCAAAGTTAGCTACACAGTACATACCTTACCTACTTAAGTGAATCATCTTTTACCAAAAACTGCCTTGATAAAAATCAGAGCTGCATCCCCTAGGAGAAAATTCCAGGATGCTCAATTGAAAATTTTGTTAAGTTACAATAAAGACTCAGTAAAGCTGCTGGCCAGCTGTGCAGCAGGCAGTTAGACATTATATTAAGGCACAGCAACCTGCTGAGATTGAATTCCCTTGGGGTTCTCATTCCCCTCAGGGCATTTTAAGAACTTCCCACCTTCTGTAATCTCCCAGATGTTGGACCAGAAATCAGAATGTCTCACCTACCCTTATTATCCAACTATGCCCAACTCTGAAAGAATGCTTTCTAACACTTGGCTCCCTTCCTCCTCTTCTCAGTTGGGCACATGTACTATCTAATTGGGCAAGACAGGCATTTCACATTTTAACACTACATGCTCCTTTCTAGTTCATGGTGAACAATGACATGAAAATTCTTTCCACTCAAAAGTGCAACAATTACAGAGTTTAAAAGCTTGGTTTGTCCTCAAGGTTTAAAAGTTTGTATGTTGAGAAAGAACTGTTGAGATGTTTATACATTTCCTGATTTCAAGAATATTCATTTTATGGTTGCTTAGCATACACATTCCAGCTGTTTTTAACTTTCTGGCAAATCGCTTTATATTTCCCAATCATGAACAGTTTAATAGTACTATTCATTCACTCAACACTCATTCAACAAATACTTACAGAATGCCTGTGTGTCAGACACTGTTCTAAGGGATTAGGAGTCAACAATGAACAAAACAGACAAATATCCCTGCCCTCATGTGGTTACACTGTAGGGAGATATATAGTATGATAGGTGATGGTAAGGGCTAAAGAGAAAAACAAAGCACAGAAGGGGAGCAAGAAGTATTGAAGGTGGAGCATCATTTTAGTATTTCATCAACTTATTTTGACAACACCATTGAAAAATACTTTTTTAAATTTTCCCTTCTTTTTAAAAAATTCTGACCCCTAAGTAGATTGTACACTGGTTTTTCCATTAAGTGTTTCTAGGGAAGACAAAAGCTTAAACTTGGGGTGTGGATAAGTTAGATTGTGTCTAACAAGCAGTGCATTATGAAGCCATGTGATACAGGCCCTGCTGGTGAAATGACCTGTTGGAAAGTTGGAGGTTTGGGTGAGCTTCCTGCATGGATCGCTCAAGGAGTGTTCTTCCCGTGGACCGGGAACGCAGAACCTCTAAAGAAACCCTTTGCTCTTAAGACGTAATTTACATATTTGCTTTCAGTTGAAATAACTGAAAATATTAAACCTAACAGTTGTGTGTCTAATATAGAGAGTGTCATATGTATTTAAGTTGTGTATTTTTATAAAGTAAGCCAAATACCAAGAAAGGGGGGAGAGGGAGAAGACAAATTTCTCCTTACAGTTGCAGATATCTATTTTAACATCTACTATCACCTTAGGGTCTAGAGGCATGGTAAACTAAATGCTCAGAGTATTGAAGTAGCCTGATGACAATGCATATTGCAACCACACTGCTGCTTTGGTAATTTTCACAGGAACCGGACATAATACATCCACTTGGTAAGAGGACATTTCAAAATTATTTGCCAAGATGAGTATGTAGTATGTCACATTTTTCATGGAGAAACAGTGTTAGTATGCTATCCATCTAATTTATATTGGTAAATTTGACTATTACATTGACTATTTTAATGTCCTTTTAAAAATTATGATTGCATACTCATAAGCTGTTATATATTAAAAGAATAAACAGTCTCTCCAAAAGAAGCCCAATACCCTCCCCCCACAACTTCCTCAAATACATTTAAACCAGCATAACTGGCTTAAATGTAGTTATCATAATCTTATCAAAAAGTAGATCGGTGATCATTCTGTAAAGTATAAAAATATCAAATCACTGTTGCACCTAGAACTAAACATAGTATTGTAGTACTTCAATTTAGTAGCACTTCCTCATATTGTAATACTTCAATTGAATAAATAAATAAATAAAAACGTATACATAATGTCTGCCTTCGATCATCATATTAGAAACTTAAATAATGTAGTCAAATAAAATCTATGATACATTACTTTTAGGTGCTAATTTAAACCTCCTTCTAGCCAGTCTTTTAATAAATCTTCTACCAAGTATTCTACCTAATTGTTTGGACTTTAACCCGATTAGCAATCCTTATAAGGTAAGTAAGAACATGAAGGGAAAATATTGGTGGGAAGGAAGCTGGCCTGTAGGTAATAATGGGTACATTAAAGGAATGGCCAAGTTTGGACTCTTCAAACTTGTTGAGTGCCACCAATGAAAGTAGTATTTATCCTTGCTAAAAGATCCACCTAAAAGATCATGCTTTTGATGAGCAGTGGTGGCTAGTCACAAATCCTTGAAGGTCAAATGTTATTTAATCATATTTCACATCCTACACTCTCTTGGTTTTGCTGACAGGCATACTTTCTAGCATAATAAATCACTGGCTAAAGAAAGTTTTGAAAAAGAAAGAGAAAAGAAAACTCTAATAGTAGGAAAAAAGCACGGCAATCGCCAAGAAAGAAAGAGGGCAAGGAACACTATGTCTAAAGCTATACCAAAACTTGACAGGAGTTAGGGTACAGTATGAATCGGGTATCTGAACCCAGGCTACAAAGGAAATATTCAGGGCAAGAGTGATACCACTGTAAAGAGTATATAAAAATATGTAATACTTCGGTTGCCTTAAATTTATGTGGAAATGAAGACCATTGTCTATAAAGTGTTCACAGCTATAGGTAAAATTAGGAAGAGGTGTTCAGTCATTAAGCAACCCTTAAAAGGCAAAAAACCATTTTGTTTCCCCCGTCCTGAAATCTCCTGTCCTTCTCCTTTCTTAGGGGCTCAATCTGAGAGAAGAAATCCTGAAAGAGAACTGCACACTTGACTGTGGGGTTATGCCAGGCACTGTGCTGAATGCTGTGCAGTGCTGAAATGCGGCTCCCCCTCAGAGGCAGAGAGCCTCAGCATGGTCCAGTCCCAGACACCTACCTCTCAGAATGTCTTCAGCCCAGAGTGGGATGCATTTCTCCAATTCATCAGCTAAGAGGAACTGCCTTTTTAAAAATTCTCACAAAGGCAAAAGAGTGGCCCTGGGTACCATAGATTAATCTATTGATGTGCCTATAATTGCCATCATACATGTCATCTGTTCTCAGTTCTCCATTCTTTTCTTATCCTTTCCTGCCTCCCTCTACCTATGTTCTAGGCCCACACAAATTGTGTTTGGCTCTAGCTGGCAGCGCTCAGAGCTGGAGTTTGCTGTCCTCAATTAATGACAACAGCAGGATATATGTAGTTATATATAGCTTACCACTATGTGCCTGGCACTTTGCTAAGTGTAGTCCAAAAATGATCTTATTTAATCTTTATAACAACCCTATGACATAGGAGGTATTTTATCTCCATTTTACAAATGCAGAAACAGGCCCTAAAAGATTAAGTAACCTGCTCAAGGTCATACAGCTAACAAATCTCAAAGTATAGATCTCATACCTAGGTATCCATCTTATCCCAAAGAGTAATAATCTTCTTTACATTAAGCCATAAAGCCTGTGCTCAGAAATCATACAGATCTGAATTTCAACTCTAATGCTATCACTTAACCATTTGTGCAGTTTGGTAAATTATTCAATCTGAGTTTCCTCGAGTATGAAATGGAATAGCAATACCACTTAAGTTGGCAGTTGTGAGCACTAAATGAGCTAACATATATAAAAGTTGTCGAGCAATGCTTGTGGGATACTGTAATCAATACTCACTGCGTTCAATCCCGCCCTTCCTTCTATTTGATTATCAGTTATAGAGGCAGACACGAAAAGATAACACCAAGGATAAGCAAAAATTGTGGATCATCATCAAGCACAACGTCAGTGGTAGGCTTGCTCGGTCTCCCAGAGGTTCCGGCACTGCAAAACTAATGTAACCGCACTTCCTCCACGCCCCTGGTTGCAGTGAGCCCCAAACAGAAGAAATTCGAAGCTGGAGCCTGAACTGGAGCTGCTAGGATACGCCATCTCGCAACCTCCTGCTTTACACCAAAATCAAGAATCACCTTTGCCCACCCCACCTACCTAGCAGCTTCCCCTGGAACCATCGCCTACTCTGAGGCCCACCCCATTCCTCTGGGTATTCGCTAAGCGCAGAGCGGGGCGCGTGACCCAGTACCTCTCCCGGCTAGGAGCTGCGGCAATTTCTGGGCGTGTCACCCTTCCCTGGGCCGCAGGCCTGACGCCCCGCCTGGAGGATCCCGGGCACTGCCCGCCCAGGTGCACGAGCACCAGGTCCAAGATGCGCCTCGCGGCCCGGAGCTGAGCCCGGAACGCTGGCTACACCGGGAGGCGCGGGGCAACGCTGGGTCTAGGCAGGCCGCCGACCTCGCGTCCAGCGGATCCAGAGGCCCCGCGCGCCCCGGCCTATCCCTGGCCGCGCGTAGCCCAGGATGCACGTCCAGCGCGAGGACACGGCAGGCCGAGTCGCGCCGAGCCTGCGGGCCCGATTCTCCCGACCCGGACTCTTCTCCTCCCCCAGGGGACCTGTGGGTTGCGGGTGCCCCGCCACCCCGGGCCCAAAGCAGAAAGAAGTCTGCACTCACTTCTCCGTCTAAGGGGTAGAAGTCGCTCCAAGGTAGAGACCAGACAGGCACACACCGCGGAACCTCCCGGCCGCCTGGGATTCACGGAAACCTGGGGCGGATCCGGCTGAGGGGCGGGGCGGGGCAGGGCTGAGGCCGGCTCCGCCCACCCCGGCCACTGCCTGCCCAGAGCTCGTAGACACTGATCTGTTCCTGTAGGTTGATGCTTCAGGGCTGCGTAGATCGCTTGCTTACCGAAAACTCCAAGTTGACTTCAGGCGTTTAAGTAAGTTATTTGGTGCACCAAAATAAATTCCTGAAAATAAAAGAAGTTATATTTGAGAAAATTTATACCGCAAGCTGAACCAGGAAAGAATCAGCTTCAGCATGAAAGTAGTGAAATGCTAACTACTAATCATTCTTATTTAGAGCGCTTTCAATGTGCAACTATCGGAGTCATTTGATATTCTTAATTTCATTTAATCCTCACAATTTTGTAACGGATTAGTGCCATTATCCCCATTTCGCAAGTGAGAAAAATACGACTGAGAAGCTGGAGATTTGATAGCTAAGTAATTGGCCTACTTGCCCAAAGTCACAGATTCAGAGTAACCTCTAAGCGCCCCACTTGACTGCGACTTGATGCTGCTTGAGATTAAACTACTACGGAAAATATTGCTCCATCTGACTGCTTGAAATTTGAATTTCTGTCCAAAAAAACAGGAACAAAATCAATAGGCAAACACATGGGAAACAATATTTGCCACAAACCTGACATTCAAAAAAAAGGGTTAGTATCTTAAGTATAATTGCCTTTAAAAAATAGAAAAATGGGCAAAAGATAACTTTTTTAATTACAGAAGAAATGGAAAAATGAACCAAAGAAGAAATATAGACTTTTCTAAGCCAAACTTTTCTTTTAATCCAAAAAAATGCAAAGTAAACACTTCTAAATAACTGTATCAGTGCAAGTGAAGATTCATTCCTTTATTCAACACCTCCTGGGTGCCTGTTATGTGCCAAACATGGTTCTATAGAGACTTGTGATAAAATAGTGACAGACAGAAGCTTCTACCCTAGAGGGAGAACAAATAATAAGTTATTAAAAAGAAGCAAAATGACTTCAGATAGTCATAAGTACTGTGAAAGGAAAATCAAAATGGAGTCATTATTGCTAAAAGAGCTTTCTAAAATGGAGCCAGGAGCCCACTGAGGAAGTGTGACTTATGCACATCTCAGCTCAGGTGGAATCTTAATAGGCGCATCCAGAACATCTGCCCAATGTTCATGAAACTCAAGATACTTATTAGACCCTTGTGATAGCCTATCCATTAGGAACAAGTATCTTCTTTTTTGCATCAGAATCAACCATAATTCTTGCCAGACAACTTTAACAACCTCGTAGTATCTGCCTTTATAAGCCCCTGGCTCTTTCTCTTTCCAGAAACACTCTTCCGGTTTTACTCAAGTCTGTATCTCCCAAATTGCAATTACTTAGACCCCCAAATAAAGCTCTTTGTTCATTGCAACCTTGATATTGATTATTGTTCACAGTACCATGAGGAAAGTAATACAGGGTAATGTGATAGAAAGGGACTTGGGGATAATAAGAACCTTTTCAGACAGGGAAGGTCTCTCAAAGGTGGTGATACTTTATGTGAGAACTGAAAAATAAGAAAGACCCAGTCGTGCAAAGATCTGAAGGCAGAGCAATGATAGCAGGGACAAAGGCAGGAATAGACTTAGCAAACTGCAGGAACAGAAACAAGGCCTTTGTGGTTGGAACATAGTAGGGAGGAAAGAGAAGTGTTTTATTTTGTTTTTACTAAAGGTTGGTAAAAACAACCTTTTTATTTTTGATTCTGTTTTTACATTAAAGCGAAGGTCCTCAGGTACCACTAATTTAGTTGCAAGTTTCAAAATTTCCAGAATACATAGTATCAATACCCAATTTTCATCACCTTTGTCTCCACTAAAAAAGGGAGTAGAGACAATGAAATGGTTTTGTACTTTTAGTACCCAATAAGCAATCTCTCAATTAAATAGACAGTGCCATAGCTATTCAATGTACTTATTCATTTTCCTCAAACTATAGTCTAAATTCCATTCTACTTTTGTACATATTCATTCTCCCATTTATTCAACACATACTGAATGCATACTATGTATCAGGCATAACAAGGTTCTAGAAACAAAGAACAAATAGGCATGGGACTTAACACCTGGTGGAGATTTAAAGGGATGCTAAAATGAATGAGATATTCACAAAATAGTCTCTTGGCGTTCTTCTACCTCACTGGTTGTTCCTTTTTATCTCCTTTGCTTTTTGATCCTCATATTCCCAGTTCTTACACTGGAGTACCCCAGGGTTTAGTTCTTGACTTTTCTTTTTTCTATCTTCATCCACACCTTTAGTTACCTCATCCAGCCTTACAGCTTTGAAATCCATCTATATTCTAAAGGCTCCCAAATTTCCAAATCCTGAAACTCTAGATTCCAACTCCCTACTTGTGAGTTGTATTAGTTATCTACTGTTCCATAACAGATTATACCAAACTTAGGGACTTACAACTAAGTAGTCATTTATTATACAGCTTCTTTGTTTCAGGAATTTCAGAGTGGCTTAGCTGGGTTCTGGCTTATCATCTCTCACAAGAGTTGCAATCAGGTATTATGCAGAGTTGCAGTCATCTTATGGGGCTGGAGGATCTGCTTCCAAGGTGGCTTACTCGCACGTTAACAGTAGTGCTCTTTGTTGGTGGGAGACCTCGGTTCCCTCTCCAACGTGTACCTCTTACTAGAGCTGCTTGAGTACCCTAATAGCATGGCTGCTGGCTTCCCCCAAGGCAAACAATCTGAGAGATCAAGGGAGAAGCTTCATGAGTTTTATGATTTAGCCTCAGAAGTCATATACCATCACATTTGCAGTATTCTATTGGTCAAATAGACAAGCCTATATCTAATGTGAGAGGGAATCCCACAAAGGAGTAAATCCAGGAGGTAAGAACCACTGGGGGCCATCTTGAAGGCTGGCTACCACAGATGCCTAATAATCATTTCAAATCTCAATGTACAAGTAAACCCTCCTGATCTTCCTTCCCAAATTCGTATCTCCCACAGTCCTCTTTATCTCAAGTAGTGGCAAAGCTTCCTTCCAGTTGTTTGGGCCAAAACACTTGGAGACATCTTTGTCTCTCTCATACCCCATCCCAACTGGTCCAGTGTGTTGGCTAATCCTGTCAACTCTACCTTCAAAATACACCTGGATTCTGACTACACCTATTTTCCAGCCTAGTCTGAGTCACCTCTATTTCTTTCTACATTTCTGTAATACCCAGTAACTGCTTCCCTTCCTGCTCCCCTTCAGTCTATTTTCAAAACAGTCATAAGGATCTAATTAAAATGTAAATTAGACTGTGTCCCACATGATCATACAAAGAAAAAAAGCCAAAGTCCTTACAATTGCCTACAAGGTCCTACATTACTTGGTCCCCATCTCTTCTCTGACCTTATCTCTTAAGGTCACTCAAGACCTTAAGAGTCTCCTTCTTGCTCACTCAATCTAGAGCGGACTTATGTTCAGAGAAAATGCCACTTGCCTTCCCAATTCATGCCTTTGCACTTTCATTTCACTTGGCATGATATGCTCTGCCCCCAGATATTTTCATGGCTCATTCCCTCTTCCCCCTCAGTGAGTTCTTCTGTGGCCACCATCCTATTTAAAACTGTAATGCCTACGCAGAAATACACTCTATACCCCTTTCTGCTTTATCTTCCTTTTTCAGCATTTATCATCATTTATTATATCTTTTATGATCTATTATATCATTTACCTTGCTTACTATCTTTCCCCAACTGGAATATATACTCCACTAGGAATTCGCATCTAGAAGAATACCAGGCATATTATAGATAAGCAAAATATATTTCATTAGTGAATGAAGAAATTGTGCCAGGCCCTGTTATAGGCAAAAGCAGACATGTCATTGAGTTTATAGTACAGTGAAGGCACACATTACTAATTCTTATCAACTCTACCTCTAAAATATACTCAATTGACAAATAATCACAAATATAAAAATGAAATTATAAAATGTGCTTAGAGCTACAAAGAAAATGAAAATATATTAAGGGGAATCAAGAAAAATTTCTCTGAGGAAGTAACATTTGGACTGAGAGCTGAAAGATGAATAGGAATTAGCTAGGTCAGGAATAGTGGAGTGGGGTAGGGGGAAGGGGGAGAGTGCTAAGGTAGTGAAATGGGAAGGAATCCTGAAAGAATATCACATAGGGAAGTCTGAGGCTCATGGGAGGCAAGAAAAGATACTGTGCCTGAAGCCAAGAGAGAAATATTACAGACTTAAATAGACTAAAGAAACAGGACAATTAAATGCAACACATAATCAGGATTTGATACAAGTTGGGGAAAAAATGGTTGTTATAAAGGACAGCATTGGGACAATAAGCAAAACTTGTATATTAAATAATAGTATTCTATCAATTTCAACTTCCTGAATTTGGTAACTGTACTGGGACTAAATAAGAGAACGTCTTTGTTTCTGGGCATGAAGAATCATGATATCTGTAATCTATTCTAAAAAGGTTCAACAACAGAAAATAATAATAGGAATAGAATATGCATATTATATGTAGTATATGTAAAGAAAGATAAAGAAAATGTGGCAATATGTTAACAATGGATGAATCTAGGTGAAGAATATATGGGATTTCCTGCACCTTTCCTAAGGATCTAAATTTTTTTTCAAAATGAAAATTTTAATTAAAATTTTACTCTGGCTGAAATATCAGAAACTCAATCTCAGGATTATGATGGCATTCAGTGGTATAAACATATTATTTAGCAATACTGAGAAAACTACCAGTAGAAATATGTAAAAAAAGAAAGTTTGGAAGAGGATCTATATATCTTTTAAAATATATGTTAAAAACAAAGAAAATAGGGATATCACTGATGTAATCATAAAGAAATATGGTTGATTTAACGGGAAGTGGTGGAAGGAGCAATCAATAGAAGAAGCATTGGACTTATCGTTAGAAGACATGGATTCTAGTCTTCTACCAATACCTACCAGCTAGGTAACCTTGGTTAATAAATCTCTTTGGGCTTCCCTGGTGGCGCAGTGGTTGAGAATCTGCCTGCCAATGCAGGGGACACGGGTTCGAGCCCTGGTCTGGGAAGATCCCACATGCCGCGGAGCAACTAGGCCCGTGAGCCACAATTACTGAGCCTGTGCGTCTGGAACCTGCACTCCGCAACAAGGCCGCGATAATGAGAGGCCTGTGCACCGCGATGAAGAATGGCCCCCACTTGCCACAACTAGAGAAAGCCCTCGCACAGAAACGAAGACCCAACACAGCCATAAATAAATAAATAAACCCAAAGTTTAAAAAAAAAAAAAAAGAAAACGTTTAAAAAAAATAAAAATAAAAATAAATCTCTTTGAGCTATAGTTCACTTGTTTATTAACTTGGGATACCACTTACTTCACAAGGTCGTTGGGAAGATCAAATGAAATAAAAGTGTTTGTTAATTCACTACATAGTATTGAAAGTACTACATAAATGTAACCTAATTTTTTAAAAACTATAACCATCTTCCCTTATTGCCCATAAAAAAATTTCATATAATCCATATAGTAGGTTTGCAGCTTGTGTTTTCTCCCACATCAACTCTGAAGTAGGATTCAAAACCTCTTCATCCCCTCCAAAAGAATTCCAGTCCAGTGAAAAAGCAATACTGACCTTACTGAATATTCTGAGGGGAAGCCAGGGGTTTTATACGACACATCCCAAAGCATACAACGCCATCAACCTTCTGTCAAGAGGCCTCCTCTCCCTAGTCTTTCTTGTTGGATCACTGTGGGCTGGTCATTCTTTGCCCGTCTCTGGCTTCTCCCTTCTCCCCGAGAAACTCCCCCTCCAGTCTCTCAACCTCTTCCATTCCCTTCTTTATGTAGAACAGTTTAATTCTAACAAGCGTTTATTTCCTAAAAGTACCCTCCAGTACCAGGATTCTCCCCACCTTTGAAGGCACCAGAGAATTATAAATAACAAATCATTATTTGCTTGCATACGGAAATTCTTGGGTCTATTTCAGCGCTTTCAAGTCTGTTCTGGTGATCTATCCTTGAGCCAAAGCCAAAACAGACACCCAGGACGGCCAAAAGCCAGCAGCCCGAAGGGCGCTATCTCCCTGCCCCAGTCCACTCGGCGCAGGCGCAGGAAGGCCACTAAGTCCCACCCAATCGAGGTATTTCCCGCCCCCAGAAACCATGGACCGGAAGCTGCGGGGGGAGAGGAAGAGGAGCGGGGCCGGAAGCCGGTAGGCGCTGCTTTTTGTGGAGAGACTGGGGCGCTTTTCGCTCCGCCCCGCTTCGTAGCAGGCAAAGGGGTGAGGGGTCAGGCTTGGGAGCCGCGGATCATGGCGCTATCCCTGCGACTCTGGCGCTCCCTTCCTTTGGGACGTAGCGCTGCCCTGGGACCTCGGCTCCCGACGGGTGCTGCTGGCAGCCGGGAGCAGTGCGTTCTCTGGCGACTCCGCGGCGCTGAGGTACCCTCGCCGTCCAGGCTCCCGCTTTTCTCCCCTACCGGCTGGGCTCCGGCGGCCCCTTCCTTCTTCAGGCTCGGTGGCCCCGCGTCACCTTAGGGTATGTGGTGAACTGAGGAAGGAGTTCGGGGCCTGGTGTGCCTGGAGCTCTCCCGGTAACCGCGACGGACAGGTCCTCTCCCTTTCGCAAGCCCAGTTCCTCTCTGAAAACTGGGGTCGGAGGAGGAGGAGTGAGCCCCCCCCCCGCCCCAGACGCTCCCGTCACTCCGGAGAATCTGCCTCATGCCTGTCTTTCCTGTGTAAATGCAAGGAGAACTGTAGGGGAGAAAGACCTTGACCTCTGTGAGATAATGTTAGCTTTCGGTGACGGCCAGATATGGTAATAGCACCTGAGGCTGTCAGTCTACCGCACTTTGAGAAGTTTGCTCTGTGATTTTGAAAGTTCCTACGGCTCAGAACCAGAGATTTATGCACTATTTAGGTTTAAAAACTATTTTTGAGTTTCTTGTTTCATCTGCATAACGTTAAGGAAGGATGTTGGGATGTTAGATTGTCATCCCAATTTTCGCATTTCTGTTAGACTGATTGGCCTAGGTTTATCTCTGAAAGGGGATTGAAGGGTGAGGGTGTGCACTGGATATATATCAGTTGAACTAGGTGCTTCATTATTTTAAATATACATTTTTGACTGCCTGCTATGTGTTCAGAGTTGTGGGGTGGGGGAGGGTTGAAAGACAGTAAGGCTTGATCCCTTTCCTTGGAAGAGCTTATAGCCAGATGGGTTGGATGATATGAGCAGAGGGATGGGAGGAGTACTAAGTATGAAACTAGCCTCAAGTTTCCAAATTAGAGCTTTGGTGAGTTAAAAATTTCATTTTAGTGGAATGATCCACTGTTATTAGATAATAATAACATTTATTGAAGGCTTACTATAACCAGGCGTTGTGTTAAGCATTACCTGATTTAGTTGTGTACTGAAATGTTTCCATGCACCCTATGAAATAAGAGCTGTTATTTTAATCATTTTTTTAGAAGAGGAAATTGAAATAAGGTTAAATAATGTATCCAAGCCACACAGCTAGAAAGATGTATCTCCAGATACTCCGAGTATCTACAGAGCACATGAGCTGCATATGGCCATTGTGCTAAAAAACTGAAAACTAGAGAAGCAAGATAGAAAAGGACAGAAAAAAATCACAATCATGAGATACTAGAGAGATTTGTAGGTAGTAAAACTCTGCCCTAAGCCAAAGGCAATAATGAAAATTCTTTCCTCCCTCTAAGTATATTGAATTTTTAGGGGGGTGGAACTATTTATTATTACCAGATTTCCAATTTTTCATGTGTTTTCATAGCCTTATCATTTCTGTTTTTCTGTTTCCTAGACCTTCCTCCCTGCTTGATGTCAATAAGTTGAGTTTGAGGTATTTATTCCCCAGGGGTTTGCAGAGATGGGGGCTACTTTTGAGTAACTCAGACTTCATTTTTCTGTCTTTTTCAATTTGTAGTCTATACTACAAAACACTCATCTCTGAACGTTTATTTTTCAGCAAATTTGTACTGAGTGCTTACTATGAGCAAGACTATTCTAAGCTCTGGGGGTATAATGAACGTGAGAAACAACCTTTTTCTCACTGATCTGACAGAAGGAAAGGTAGTTATTGAGTAAATGTAATGAATGCTAAGTGTTAGGAAAAGGGAAGCAAAATTACACCTAACCTGATCTTAAAGGGAAAAGGGGAAGTGTGTAAGCAGTTAGAGATGTGATATAAACACTTGATAAAGGGAAGATGAGCACAAAAGAATATGCCTGTAGAGAGTAGCATGAGGCTTTGAGGTAAGAAAAGTTGGCATTTTTGAGGAACTGAAAGTATGACTGAAGCCTGGAGTGGAAGAGTAAACTGAAATAAACCAAGGCTGAAAAGTTAGGCAAGTACCAGTTTATTAGTTATCTATTATTGATAACAAATTATCACAAAACATAATGTCTTAAAGCAACAAACGTTTATTATCTCATGGTTTCTGTTGATTAGGAATCCACATGAGGTTTATCTGGGTGCCTCTAGCTGAAGATCTCTCATAAGGTTGAATCAGCCTGTTCAGTTGCTAAGGGCTCGTGCGAAGGCTCAACTTGAGGGTAAAGGGAAAGTTCTGCTTCCAAGCTCATCATGTGCCTGTAGGCAGGCCTTTGTTACTCACCAGGAGGGCTTCTTCTCAGGGCTGCCTCATGACACAGCAGCTAGATTCCCCCATGGCAGGCATGCAGTCAGAAGGAAAACATGAGAGAGTGAGTATCAAAGATGGAAGCCACAGTCTTTTTATAACCTAATCTTAGAAGTAACATCTTTTCACTTCTGCATATTCTGTTTCTTACAAGGGAGTCAGAAAGTTCAGTCTACATTTAAGGGGAGGGGATTGCACAGGGGAGTGAATATCAGAAAGCAGGGCTCATTGAGGCCCATTTTATTTTATTTATTTTTAAATTGAGAGATAATTGACATGTATTAGTTTCAGGTGTACAACATAATGATTCAGTATTTGTGTTTGTATATATTGTGAAATGATCACCACAGTAAGGCTAGTTAATATCAATCTCCACACATAGTTACAATTTTTTTTCTGGTGATGAGAACTTTTAAGATTTATTCTCTCAGCAACTTTCAAATATTGCAGTACATTATTATTAATTATAGTCACTGTGCTGTACATTATATCCTCAAGATGTATTTATTTTATAACTGGAAGTTTGTCCAACTTCACCCATTTCACCCACCTCTTCCACACACCCCCAGCCCCTCTTCCCTTGCCTCTGGCAACCACCAAGCTCTTGTATATGAGTTTGGATTTTTTTTTTTTAGATTCCACATATAAGTTAGATCATACTGTATTTGTCTTTTTCTCTCTCATTTATTTCACTTAGCCTAATGCCCTCAAGGTCCATGTTGTTGCAAATGGCAAGAATTCTTTTTTTTCCAATGGTTAAATAATATTCCATTTTGTGTGTGTGTGTATCATTTTGTTGTTGTTCATTCATTGATGGACACTTAGGTTGCTTTCATGTCTTGGCCATTGTAAGTAATATTGCAGTGCAACATGGGGTGCATATATTTTTTCAAGTTAGTGTTTTTGTTTCCTTAGGATAAATACCCAGAAGTAGAATCGGTGGATCATATTGACGTTCTATTTTCAATTTTTGGAAGAACCACCGTACTGTTTTCCATAGTGGTTGCACCAATTTACATTACCAACAATGGTGCACAAGAGTGCCCTTTTCTCAAATCCTCTCCAGCACTGGTTATATCTTGTCTTTTTGATAATGGCCATTCTAACAGGTGTGAGGTGAGATTTCATTATGGTTCTGATTTGCATTTCCCTGGTGATTAGTGATGTTGAGTACCTTTTCATGTACCTCTTGGCTCTCTGTATGTCTTCTTTGGAAAAATGTTTCTTCAGATCCTCTACTCATTTTTTTAATTGGATGTTTGTTTTTTTGCTGTTGAGTTATATGAGTTCTTAATATATTTTAGATACTAACCCCTTATCAGATATATGATTTGCAAATATTTTTTTCCCTTTCGGTAGGTTGCCTTTTCATTTTGTTCATTGTTTCCTTTGCTGTGCAGAAACATTTCAGTTTGATGAAGTCCCACTTGTTTGTTTTTGCTTTTGTTGCCGTTGTTTTTGGTGTCAAATTCAAAGTCATTGCTAAGACCAGTGTCATGGAGCTTACCCCTATGTTTCCTTCTAGGAGTTTTATGGTTTCAGGTCTTACAATGAAGTCTTTAATCCATTTTGAGTTAATTTTTGTGTATGGAGTATAAGGTAGTGGTCCAGTTTCATTCTTTTGCATGTGGCTGTCCAGTTTTCCCAACACCAAAAAGACTGTCCTTTCCCCATTATATATTCTTGACTCCTTTGTCAATAATTACTGACAACATAGGCGTGGGGTTATTTCTGGGCTCTCTATTCTGTTGCATTGATCTATGTGTCTTTTTTTTATGTGAATACCATACTGTTTTGATCACTATAGGTTTATAATTTAGTTTGAAATCAGCATGATGCCTCCAGCTTTGCTCTTTTTTTCTCTGGATTGCTTTGGCTATTTGGGGTCTTTTGTAATTCCATACAAATTTTAGGATTGTTTTATTTCTGTGAAAAACACCATTGGACATTTTATAGGGATTGTACTGAACCTGCAGATTGCTTTGGGTAGTATGGGCCTTTTAACAATATTAATTCCTCTAAACCATGAGCATGGAATATCTTTCCATTATGTCCTCTTCAATTTCTTTCATCAGTGTCTTTTAGTTTTCAGTGTACAGGTCTTTCACCTCCTTGGTTAAATTTATTCCTAGGTGCTTTATTCTTTTTGGTATAACTGTAAATGGGATTATTTTCTTAACTTCTATTTTTGATAGTTTGTTATTAGTATATAAAAACAACATTTTTTGTATATTGATTTTATATGCTGCAACTTTACTTAATTCATATATTATTTCTAACAGTTTTTTTGCGGAGTTTTTAGGGTTTTCTGTGTATGCCATCATGTCATCTGCATATACTGATAATTTTACTTCTTTTCCAATTTGTATGCCCCACACCTTTTTTTTTTTTCTTGCCTAATTGCTCTGGCTAGGACTTCCAATACTATACTGAATAAAAGTGGCAAGAGAGGGTATCCTTGTCTTGTTTCTCATCTTAGAGGAGAAGCTTTCAACTTTTCACCATTGACTGTGATGTTAGCCATGGGTTTGTCATTTATGGCCTTTATTATGTTGAGGTACATTCCCTCTATACCCACTTTGTTCAGAATTTTATCGTAAATAGATATTGAATTTTGACAAATGCTTTTTCTGCATCTATTGAGATGATCATATGATTTTTGGCATTCATTTTGTTAATGTGGTGAATCAGATTGATTTGCAGATGTTGAACCATCCTTGCATCCCTAAAATAAATCCCACTTGATCTTGGCTTATGATTCTTTTAATGTATTATTGAATTTCATTTGCTAATTCTGTTGAAGATTTTTGCATCTATGTTCATCAGGGATATTGGCCTGTACTTTTTTTTCTTGTAATGTTCTTTTCTGACTTTGGTATTAGGTTAATGCTGGCCTCATAAAATTAGTTTGGAAGTTTTTCCTCTTCTGTTTTTGAAAGAGTTTGAGAAGCATTGGTATTCATTCCTTAAATGTTTGATAGAATTCACCAGTGAATCCATCTAGTCCTAGGCCATTCTTTGTTGGGAGGCTTTTGATTACTGATTCAATTGCCTTAATTGGTAATTGGTCTGTTCAGATTTTCTATTTCTTCATGATACAGTCTTGGTAGGTTGTATGTTAGTAGGAATTTATTCATTTCTTCTAGGTGGTTCAATTTGTCGGTGTATGATTGTTCATAGTAGACTCTTATGGTCCTTTGTACTTCTGTGGTATTGGTTGTGCTGTCTCCTCTTTCATTTATAATTTTATTTATTTGAGTCTTCTTTTTTTACTTGGTGAATCTAGCTAAATGTTTGTCTATTTTGTGTACCTTAAAAAAAACAAAAACAAAAAACGCACGTCTTCGTTTTATTGATCATTTCTCTTGTCTTTTTAGTCTTTATTTCATTTGTTCCCCCTCTGATTTTAGTTATTTCCTTCCTTCTGCTAGTTTTGGGTTTTGTTTGTTTTTCTTTTTCTTTTTTTTTTTTTTCCAGCTCCTTGAGATGTAAAGTGAGTTGTTGAATTGAAATCTTTCATGTTTGTTAACATAGGCATTTATCACTATGAACTTCCCTCTTAGAACTGCTTTTGCTATATCCTACAGATTTTGGTATGCTGTATTGCCATTTTCAGTTTTTTCAAGGTGTTTTTTTAAAAATTTCTCTTCATTTCTTCTTTGAAGCATTGGTTGTACAGTAGCATGTTGTTTAATCTTCATATATATGTGAATTTTCTTCTTGTAATTGATTTCTAGTTTCATACCATTGTGGTTAGAAAAAATGCTTGATATGATTTTAATCTTCTTAAATTTATTAAGACTTATTTTGTGACCTAACATTATGATCTGTCCTGGAGAATGTTTCATGTATGCTTGTATATTCTGTTGCTTTGGGATGGAATGTTCTATATATGCCCATTAAGTCCATCTGGTTAAACATGTTGTTTGAGGCCAGTGTTTCCTTATTGATTTTCTTTCTGGATGATCTATCCATTGATGAAAGTGGGGTATTGAAGTCCCTTACTGTTATTGTATTGCCATCTATTTCTGTTGTTAGGTCTGTTGATAATTGCTTTATATATTTAGGTCCTTCTATGTTGGATGCATGTTTACAAACGTTATATCGTCATATAATGACATTCTTTGTTTCTTATTACAGTCTTTGTCTTAATGTATGTTTTGTTTGACACAGCTACCCCAACTTCCTTTTGGTTTCCATTTGCATGGAATATTTTTTCCATCCCTTCATTCTTCATTTTCAGTCTTTGTGTGTCCTTAAAGCTGAATTGTTTCTGTTGTAGGCAGCATATAGTTGAGTCTGTTTTTTTCTTTTTTTTTTTTAATCCATTCAACCACTCTGTGTCTTTTGATTGGAGAATTTGGTCCATTTACATTTAAAGTAATTACTGATAGGTATGGATTTACTATTGCCATTTTGTTAATTGTTTTTTGGTTGTTTTGTAATTCTTTTGTTCCTTTCTTCTTCTTTTGCTCTCTTCCTTTGTGATTTGTTTATTTTCTGAAGTGGAATGCTTATTCTTTTCTCTTTCTCTTTGGCATATCTCCTATAGTTGTTTTTTTTTTAATTTATTTATTTTCTTTTATTTATTTTTGGTTGTGTCGAGTCTTTGTTGCTGTGCACGGGCTTTTTCTAGTTGTGGCGAGTGGGGGCTACTCTTCGTTGCGGTACACAGGCTTCTTATTGCGGTGGCTTTCTTGTTATAGAGCATGGGCTCTAGGCATGCGGGCTTCAGTAGTTGTGGCACGCGGGCTCAGTAGTTGTGGCTCGCAGGCTCTAGAGCGCAGGCTCAGGAGTTGTGGCACACGGGCTTAGTTGCTCTCCGGCATGTGGGATCTTCCCAGACCAGGGCTTGAACCCGTGTCCCATGCATTGGCAGGCAGATTCTTAACCACTGTGCCACCAGGGAAGCCCCTCCTATAGGTTTTTGCTTTGTGGTTACCGTGAGGCTTACATAAAACATCTTAGAGTTTTAACAGTCTACTTTAAGTTGATAGCAACTTAAATTTGAATGCATTCTAAAGCTGTATGTTTTTACTTCTCCCCTCCCCCCACATTTTATGTTTTTGATGTTGCAGTTTATTTCTTTTTATTTTGTGTGTCTGTTAACAAATTATTTTTACTACTAGCTTTATAGTCAATTAACTCACCACCTTTACAACATTAGATTTTCCTAATTTTCATATGTATTTACCTTTACTGGTGAGATTTGTACTTTCATATGTTTTCCTGTTACTAATCAGCACCCTTTCATTTTAAATTAAGGAAGTCCCTTTAAGGTTTCTTGTAAGACCATTCTAGTGATGATAAACTTCTTGTTTTGCTTGTCTGGAAAACTGTTAATCTCTCCTTCAATTCTGAAGGACAACTTTACCAGGTAGAGTGTTCTTAGTTGGCAGTTTTTCCTTTCAGGACTTTAAATATATTGTGCCTAACTCCCTTCCCGCCTGCAAAGTTTCTGCTGAAATATCTGCTGATAAGTCTTGGGGTGGGAGGGAAATCCCTTGTATGTAACACGTTGCTTTTCTCTTGCTGCTTTTAAGGTTCCCTGCTTGTCTTGACTTTTTAATTTTCATGTGTCTTGGTGTGGGTCTCTTTTGATTCATCTTTTTTTGAATTCTCTGGGCTTCCTGGATCTGGATGTCTGTTTTCTTCCCTGGATTAGGGAAGTTTTCAGCCACTGTTTCTTCAAATAAGTTTTCCGCCCCTTTCTCTTCTCCTTCTGGGACACCTATAATACAAATATTGGTCTGTTTGATGTTGTCCCTTAAGTCCCTTAAACTATCTTCACTCTTCTTTATTCTTTTTTTTTTTTTCTTTGTGCTGCTCTGATTGGATGAGTTCCATTGCCCTGTCTTCAAGTTCACTGATACTTTCTTCCACTTCTTCTAGTCTGCTGTTGAACTGCTCTGTTGTATTTTTCATTTCAGTTATTGTATTCTTCAGCTCTATGATTTCTGTTTGGTACTTTCTTATATTTTCTGTTCCTTTGTTGAAATTCTCACTTTGTTCATCATTCTTCCTCTGAGCTCAGTGAGCATCTTTGTGGCTTATTTTGAACACTTTATCAGGTAAATCACTGGTTTCCATTTTATTAAGGTCTTTTTCTGAGGTTTTATAATTGGAAAGGATTGTAATTGGCCCCTAATATGTGTATTTAATTAGCGACCTTCCATTTAGGCCTAGCTATGAATATAAGCTAATAGGCCTCTGTCACAGAAAGCCTGGAGGTGCATTTCAGTCTGTTTTCTCTGTACAGTAAGTCCCCTACGTACGAACAAGTTCTGTTCTGAGAGCACATTCATCAGTTCAATTTGTTCGTAAGTCCACCAAACTTAGCCTAGGTATCCAACTAACACAATCGGCTACATAGTACTGTACTGTAATAGATTTATAATACTTTTCACACAAATAATACATAAAAAACAAACACAAAAAATAAAGAAAACATTTTTAATCTTACACTACAGTACTTTGAAAAATACAGTAGTACAGTACAACAACTGGCATACAGGGGCTGGCATTGAGTGAACAGGCAAGAAGAGTTACTGACTGAAGGAGGGAGAGGAGGTGGGAGATGGTAGAGCTGAAGGATCATCAGCAACAGGAGACGGAGGGCAAGCTGCAGTTTCACTCATGCCTGCCATTAATGGCACAGGTTCTGGTTCCTTGCTGGATTCAAGTCTATCTACCCTCCTGAAAGAACAGTTCAGTGATGTCTGGGTAGTAGCTCTTTTTTTTCTCGTCATAGATAACACAGTAGCACTGGATTGCATTCCGAACAGCTGCTGCAACCTTTGTGTACCATTCTACATTTGGGTCCTGTGCCTCAAAAACTAACAGTGCCTCCTCAAATAAAGAAAATCCCTCTGCCATTTCCTGCGTTGTGAATCTCTTAGGTTCTTTAGTTATTTCTTTTATTCCTTTTGTCTCTCTTTGTCCTTCCTCTGGGCCTCCAGTTCCATCAGGTCTTCATTAGTAAGCTCCTTGTGTTGCACAGCAAGGAGTTCAGTGAAGTTGTCCTCTCGCAGATCTAGCTCCAGCTTCTCACTGAGGGTCACTAAGTTTCTGAAGACCTCTTTGGACTCCTCATCCACCTTCTCAAATCCATGAAAACCATGAACAAACTGTAGGCAAAGGTTCTTCCAAACCCCATTCATGGTGACGGCCGTAACCTCATGCCAAGCAAAGTCAGTATTTTTTATGGCCTTGTAGATGTATAGTCCTTCCAAAATTGTCACAAGGTTGTTCCTGATTGATCACGCACCTTTACTGCCTGACAAAAAGTGTGACGTAGATAATGTTTCTTGAAAGTCGCTGTAACTCCCTGGTCCACAGGTTGGATGAGTGACGTAGTATTTGGTGGCAGATGCACTACTTTGACTTTGGGATGAAAGTCACCCATGAATGGGGGGTGGCCTGGAGCATTGTCGAGCAACAGAAGAATGTTGAATGGGACATCCTTCTCCAAGCAATATTTCTCTACCTCCGGGATAAAGTGGTGGAAAAACCAATCCTGGAAAATGGCCTGTGTAACCTAGACTTTGGGGTTACTCTTCCATACAACAGGAAGAGAGGCCTTGGCTATATTTTTAAGGGCTCTTGGGTTCTCTGAATGATAAACTAAGAGAGGCTTCAGCTTCGTATTGCTGGAAGCATTGCCACCAAACAACAGAGTTAGCCTATCCTTTGCTGCATTATAATCTGGCATCAACTTTTCCTCCTTACTGGTGTAATTTTGGTCTGGCATCCTCTTCCAGTACAGTCCTGTCTCATCCACATTAAAAACCTGCTTGGGTAAATATGTACCTTCATCAGTAATTTCTCAAAGCATTTCAGGAAATTCCTGGGCAGCTACCGTATCTGCACCCGCTGCCTCACCACTTACTTTTACGTTGTGAAAGTTGGCTCTAGACTTGAACCGATGAAAACAGCCATGGCTGGCATTAAAAGATGTTCCCTCTGGTTCTTTGCCATGTTTCTTCTTCAAGTCTTCATAAAGGCTTTTACATTTCTTTTGAATCAGCATTAAGCTTAACAAGACTCAGCGCTGATGCTGATCCTGCGTCCACACACTGAGAAGTTTCTCCATCTCCTCCATCACTTTTCCACGCTTCTTCGATATTATTGTTGACATCATCGGCACAGTGGACTTCACATGTTCCACAATCTTGTCCTTGTTCTTTAGAATTGTGCCAGTGGTTGAACCATTCGGGTTATAAGAATGAGTGACGTCTACAATTTTTTTGCCTCGCTCCACTCTCAATTATTTTCACTTTTGTTTCCATTGTTATCACTTGGCGCTTCTTAGCAGTACCAGCTACATCACTGCTGCTTTTACACTTGCTTCTGGACATCCTGGGCTTGAAATAAAGATCCTGTACTACTGTATTGTGTACAGTACTGTATAGTAAAATACACAAAAGCACAACCACTTGTAGAGGATGCCCACACATGACAATGTATGCCAGACATGTGAACTAACTTACATGATTGGACATGAGAACGCATGTTCAAATCTTTGAAAGTTCTCAACTTGAATGTTCGTATGTAGGGAACTTAGTGTACTGTGCCCTGTGGGGGTGGGGAGTTAACCACTTTAGAACTGTTTTTCTGTTTGTTACAGTTCTGTGAAACTCATGAACATAAGCCTCATTGGCCACCAGAGTCAAGCGAACAGGGGGTGTCCCCTGGTGGCAGCTGCAAAAACCAGAGCACCAAAAGTATGCACAGACGCTTTTGGGGGAGATACTGGTTACCTGGAGCATGGCAAAGCAAGAGTGCTTTGATAGTGCCCACCCTCTGAGATCTCTGGAAATGATTACTGTGTGTTAAATTAGATACCTGCTCCTCTGGCTGAAGATAAGATAAGCAAATAAGTGTCTTTCACAGAAAGTCTGGGTGCTTTTCAGTTGACTGTCTCTGTGCTGGGCTCTGGGATGGGTGAGTGTGCATGAGCCCTTAAAGAATTGTTTCTCAGTTTGCTATAGCCTTGTGGGTCTCATGGATGCAAGCTCCATTGGCTTTCTAAGTTAGATGTTTTGGGGTTCACCTCTCAGGTACAAGTCTTTATTTATTTATTTATTTTTTTTTAAACTTTTTTTTTTTTTTCCTTTAATTAATTAATTAATTTATTTTTAGCTGTGTTGGGTCTTTGTTTCTGTGCGAGGGCTTTCTCTGGTTGCGGAGAGCGGGGGCCACTCTTCATTGCGGTGCACGGGCCTCTCACTATCAGGGCCTCTCTTGTTGTGGAGCACAGGCTCCAGACGTGCAGGCTCAGTAGTTCTGGCTCACGGGCCCAGTTGCTCCGCGGCATGTGGGATCTTCCTGGACCAGGGCTCGAACCCGTGTCCCCTGCATTGGCAGGCAGATTCTCAACCACTGCGCCACCAGGGAAGCCCTCAGGTACAAGTCTTTAAAGTTGAGGTGCTCAGTGTGGGGTTCAAGCCCTTTGCTCCTCAGGGAGAAGCTCAGGGTTGTGAGTTCGCTCCCAATACTGGGTCTCCACGCCAAAGGTGTGGTTTATGGGAAAATTTTGTCTCAGCCTCTCCTACCTGTTTTGATGTGGGTTTTTCCTCCTTTGTCTGATGTAGAGGAGTCACTCAGCTAGTCTGGGGGTTTCTTTCAGAGGAATTTGTCCTATATGTAGCTGTAGATTTGGTGTGTCTGTGGGAGGAGGTGTGTTCAGCTTCCTCCTATGTTGTCATCTTGAACCAGCACCCATTGGGGACCATTTTAGAGGCTGCCTACCACAACTAGATTCTGAAAACCTTGTAGACCATGTTAAATATTTTTTATTTTATTCTAAAGGTTATAGGAAATCATGAAAGAGTTTTAAACAGAGAATTCATAAGATCAGATTTGAGTTAAAAAATAACTTTTTCTAGTGTCAAGAATAGATAGGCTAGAGTGGATGCTGGAAACCAAATAAAAGCTCATCGCTATAGGACAGGTGAGATTATGTGGTGGTTTGAACTTTAGTGGTAGCCATGGAAATGGAAATAAGTGGATGCAATAAAAGGATATTAATGATGTAAACTAAGTGTACCTAAAAGATAGCTTTGATGTGGGAGTTCAAAGGAAGAAGTCAAGGATGATTCTCAGTTTTCTGGCTACTCTAGCAGTGTGGATGGTGGTGCTATTTCCTGGGATAGGACCAAAGAAAACAATTTGGAGGGATAAAGGAGGAGGTGAGTTATCTTTTGGGGTAATTAAGGTGAATATGATGAGATAGCCAAGTTAACATGTGGAATAGACAGTAGTTTGATAGGTCTGATTTTTACCTTCTGATGCCTGGGCTGGAGATCGAGATTCAGGAGACTTTAGCATATAGTTGTAAATGATGCCATGGTAGAAGTTGAAAGTACAGTTGACCCCTGAATAATGCAGGGGTTAAGGGTGCTGACCCCCCAAGCAGTCGAAAATCTGCCTATAACTTTACAGTCAGTCCTCTGTATCTGTGGGTTCAACTGTTTAGTACTGTAGTACATATTTATTGAAGAATATCCACATATAAGTGGACCCACACAGCTTAAACCTGTGTTGTTGGAGGGTCAAATGTATTTAATAGTAAGATGAGAAGAAGGCCTATCACAGAGGAATTCCAACATTTAAGAGGAGGAGGAGCTGGCAAGAAGTAGTAGAAAAACCAGGAGATGGTGGTGACACATTCCTTTCCATCTAGTGATGAGTTTGTATATTTGAATTCCTTCTAGCTTGAAATCATTATAATCAGTGTTGAAGAAAAGACATATTTAAGAGATAGCTTGTTTCTTTTGTTCAACAAATTTTTTTTTCAACAAATATTTTTTCAGAATTCATTGTATGGAAGGCATTGTGCTGAGTAATGGCTAATGTACAAGGTGAATACCATGAAGGGGAAAACTGAGTGAAGTGGACTTGAGGGAAACAATAGCTATTTTGGCTGATACTTGAGATGCCTGTTATACTTCATGTGGAGGTAAATGTTGTTTGGGCAGCGGGATATATGATTCTGAAGTTAAGCGGAGACCTCTGGGCTTTTAAAAATTTGCATGTTTTTGGCATGTTGATGGCGTTTAAAGCCATGAAACAAAATGAGATCACCAGAATGATATGTGTAGAGAAACGAAGGTCTGAGATTAAACCCAGGACACACCTGGGCAGTGAGGTTTTGGAGATGAGGAACCAACAAAAGAGAAGGAGCAGTTATTGAAATAGGAGTAAATTCAAGAGAGTAGTATTACAAAAGCTAAGCGAAGTGTGCTTCAGGAGTGAGAGAACACAGCAAGTACTGAGGAAAGGGGTTGGATGAATTATACAAAGACGAGGAAATTGGGGGGATTGATGGATATGTTCATTACCTTGATTGTGGTGATAGTTTTACGGGTTTACGTATATCTTAACACATGGTACACGTTATGAATATGCAGTTTATTTTATGTCACATATCTCAATAAAGCAATATTTTAAAAATTTCTTATATTAACCATTTATGATTTTTTTTTTAAAAAAGGAGGGAGTGAACAGCTGTCAAATGCTGTTGATAGATCAAGTAATATGAGAGTTTACTAGGAAATAGCATCCTTGGTTACCTTAACTAGAATACCATCAGTGGAGTTGTGGGGGTAAAAGTGATTTGTGTGAGCTCAAGAGAAAATGGGAAGAGAGAAAGTGGAGACAGAGCTCTAGACAACTTTTTGAAAGAGTTTTGCTGAAAAGAGAATTTGGAAAATGAGACTGAAGGGAGATGTGAAGTCAAAAGGAAGCTTTTTGTTTTGTTTTTAAGAAGGGAACAATTACAGCTTACAAAGATAGTATAGCTTGTTTTTATACAGATGGGAATAAATTGACAGAAAGGACAAAATTGATGCTATGTGAAAAAAAAGGGAAGAATTGCTGCAGTGATATCCATATATTCCTTTGCCATTGGTCTTGAGAATTCTGGCCATAATTATGAAAATTAATTTCTAAATCTGTTTTGATATGCTCTTTATTTTATTCATGGTTTATTTTAAAACTGGGTTTCATGGATCACTTTTGAAGATAGCTCTATTTAAAGCCATGTATATTTTTTATGTGTAATTACCATATTTTATATCTTTCATCTTGTCTGTTCTTAAGGTTGATATTAATTATATTGGTCTCTTATTTTATTTCAAGAAATTATAATATCCATGCTTCCTCAGATAAAATGTAGATCTTCCAGTCCAGCACTTATCAGCATAACTGTGATTGTTACATAAGCTACCACCATCAGCCATTGTTAAGAATCTTTTCTTAGCAGGATATGCTCTCCCTATAAAGTAATTATGTGAAATAGTTTTACTGAAGAATTTGACAAAGTAAATTTTGAGCTTCCAATACTCATAGGATTGATTGTCTTGGGGGTAGGAGAAAATTGATGTAATCTTTGCTTGGGATAGCAGTTTCTTCAAATTTTCTAAGTTTGTTAACCCTGACCATAATTCTTTCCATAGGTGATAGGAAACCCAGGAGCTTTCAAAAGAAGTCTTTTATTCTCTGCCTTGTCTTATTTGGGTTTTGAAGCTTATCAAGTCATTTCCCAGGCTGCTGTGGTTCATGCTGCAGCCAAAGGTAAGCCTAAGGTAAACATCAGGAACACTTAGAGTTGTTTGTGTTTGTTATATTTTGTTAATAACTTATTATTTTTGAATAGATAATGCAACTAACATGTTAGAGACTAGATTATTTTCAGCTTTTCTCTACTTGTCTATATGTCTCTACTGTGGACAGACAGATATATAGATATAGATATAGATATAGATATAGATATAGATATATAGATATATGTATATGTATATATATCAGACTGACAACTAGAGAAAAGCAGAAAATAATCTAGCCTCTAATATGTTAGTTGCATTATCTATTCAAATATATAAAATGTCTTCTAGGAGCTAGAGCTCCTTCAGTGAGAAATACTCAATTAATACTTTATAGTTTTATAGGACCCTTGGGCTAAGAATGTTTTTTACATTTTTAAAGGGCGGAGGGGTTGTGGGGCCGGGGGGGAAGAATATACCACAGAGACCATATCTGGCCCACAAAGAATATTTGCTCTTAAAATATTTACTCTCTGGATCTTTATAGAAAAAGTTTGCCAACCTCTATTTTTTAAAATATTTATTTATTTATGTATTTATTTGGCTGTGCCTACTTTATAATGATACAATGATTCTTTTGTTTCCTTAATGCCGAGGTGTTACATTCTTCTTGATGTAATTAAGAAAAGTCTAATTACTTTGAGATAAAAACATTTTATTTATAAACAATGCAATTTGGTACTAAATATCAAATAACTGGCTGAAAAATAGAAAAATTCCATCAAATTTTTTATTTTTTAATTTAGCAAACTATAGATATATAAACATAAAATAAGACTTGCCATATTTTAAAAATTAAATTTAGTTAAACCAGTTGTATATGTAGACAGAGCCAAAATTCAGTCTATTAGAGAAAAACTTTTAATTTATGAGTTAATAAGCCTTTTTGTTTTTCACAGTCCTCACTTTTTAACTATCAAGAAGGTACTTGGGAAAGAAGAGATTTGATTTTGAATAGATGTTCTTATTAAAGTTCTAGTAGATGAAGAATTTGAGATTAGCTAAAGAGTACTAGTTATTTGTTGATTTCATTTGCCCATGACTATTCTTACATTTTTAAAAAAGCAGATACTTGAATTGCTACGTTTTTGTTTTATCTTTTCTTTTGTTTAATGTATCATTTATTTTCATGAAAGACAAAGTAGAGGACTTGGTTTTGTCACTGGCTCAATGACATATTTTGGCAAATACTTAAAACTCAGCTTTTTAAATCTCCCTAGACTTTTCATCATAACTTTAACTCTCACAGCAACCTTGTAAAGTAGTTAGGAGAAGCCATATTTTCACATTACAATATTAATTTTTTTTTAAAGCATCCTTGAGAGACGTGCCCAGTGGTTGCACTTCTAAGATTTTTCTGTGTGTGCCCCATTATATTAATTTTTGAAAAGAAGCTCAAAAAGTTAAACTTCTTCAAAGTACCAGAGCAGAGACCTTACCTATTTCCTTTCACGTCTACACTTAGTTTCAGTGAGCTTTAGCACCATTACAGAAATTAGTGCAAAGTCTTAGGGCTTCCCTAAGGAACAAAATATGGGACTTTGAAAGGCAAAGTCAAAATTATTTATAGGCTTAATGATCATAGTTGGTTTTTTGAGAAGTGTCCTAATGACAGAAAATTACTGCATATTTGGTAAATTAAAAATAACATTTTAAGGTGCTAGGCCCCTGTGAGGCCTGCATGATCTGGGGTGTGGCCTTGCACAGCCACAGTAGTAGAGGGTGAGGGGGGGTGTCAAACCGTCAACTGTTTCCTGACTTTGTACTTCAAGGTACTTTGATGTGGCTTTCCTCCATTTTCTTCCTCCACCTCTTGAGTGAATGGCCGTGAACTGGGCTACAGGAGTCCTGTGGATCACCAAGTGGGTAGGCTCCCTTGCCCAGAGATCGCTCTGTGTCCCAGCCAGACTACACATCCTGCTGAGCAATGGCTGACCCTTCACTCCCGTTTCCAAGATGGCTACTGTCAAGTGTGAACTTATTAAGAATTTCACTTCAGAGGAAACCGTTCATCACAATAAGATCTCCATTATAGGAACCGGATTGGTTGTCATGGCCTGTGCTAATAGCATCTTATTAAAAGGCTTGAGTGATGAACTTGCCTTTGTGGATGTTGATGAAGGCAAACTGAAGGGTGAGACAGTGGCTCTTCAACATGGCAGCCCTTTCATGAAAATGCCAAATATTGTTTCCAGCAAAGATTACCTTGTCACTGCAAACTCCAATCTAGTGATTATCACAGCAGGTGCATACCCAAGAAAAAGAGAAACACACTTTTATGTAGTCAAGTAAAATGTGCCCATCTTTAAATTAATGATTTCTAGTATTACCCAGTGTAGTCCTGGCTGCAAACTGATATTTGCTTCCAATCCAGTGGATATCTTAATTACGTAGCTTGGAAGTTGAGTGGCTTTCCCAAAAACCATGTTACTGGAAGTGGCTGTAATCTGAAGTCTACCCATTTCCATTTCTTCATTGGGCAAAGGCTTGCTATCCACTCTGAAAGCTGTTATAGATGGATCCTTGGTAAACATGGAAACTGAAGTGTACCTTTGTGGAGTGGAGTTAACATTGCCGTGTCCCTCTGAAGGATCTAAACTCAGATATAGGAACAGATAAAGATCCTGAACAGTGGAAAAATGTCCACAAAGAGTGATTACCTATGGCTATGAAATGGTTAAAAGGAAAGTTTATATTAATTGGGCCATTGGCCTAACTTTAGCTGATTTAACAGAAAGCATTTTTAAGAGTCTTAGGAGAGTTTCCACCATAGTAAGGACCTCTATGGAATAAATGAAGTGTTCCTTAGTGTTCCTTGTATTCTGGGAGAGAATCGTATTGCACACCTTACAAAGATAAAGCTGACCCCTAAAGAGGAAGCCCGTTTGAAAAAGAGTGCAGAAAAACTTTGGGAAATTCAGAAGGAGCTCATGCTTTAAAGTTGTTTAAGCTACCATTCTGAAGTTATTGAAGAGATAGTAGTTACAGAATTGTATAACAAACTCGAATAAACATGAATTCGTAGAAGTTGGAAAAAGGAAATGGGGTATAGTGACTCCCCTGTTTATTTAGCCCTCCAGCTTTTTATTTAGCATCCAGATGCTGGATGATACTTACATTTTTTTGTTTTTACTATTCCTAAGTAAGTGTATCTGACTTTGTTTCCATTGTCATACCAGCTGTGACTTTCTTCTGCTTCCTGCTTCTGCTTTTAAGGACTCGTGATTATACTGGACCCACCTGGCTAAGATAATTTACTATTTTAAAGTTAGCTAATTAGCAACCTTAATTCCATCTACAAGCTTAATTCCCCTTTGCCCTAGTAAACTGTACATTTTCACAGGTCCAGGGGTTGAGATATGGGCTTGTCTGGGGCCATTATTTTGCCTGCCACAAATATTGACTAAGAATGCTGAGACTATTTACTTCCTACTACTTACTCTTGAAGAATCTTTGGCTTTTTATAACCCAAATATGGAAAATCAGCCACTGATAAAAATATAGAATAGAATGAAAGCAAACTTAAGAAAATTAACTGGCCATGAGAATATTGCTAAACTATAGCACCTAACCAGACTGAAGTAGGATTATAGAGGAAAAAAAATCTTTATTTTAGGGTTTCTTTGCTGTTGTCATTTAATTTTTCTTAAATTAGTATAATTACATGATGATTTTAACTTAAAAAATACTTCAGTTTACATAGTTGTGTCATATATTTATGAGGTTTTTTTTGCTGGTCTAGATTTTAATTTTTCATAAACTTAAAAAAATTTTAGTGCACATGTAATATATAATATTGTACACCAACTGTACTTCAATGAAAAAAAAATTTTTTAGCCTCACATACACTATGATTAAAGCATACTAAGATAAATAATAAAGTAACTTGACTGAACATATTGGAACGTTGGCTTATACATAAGACTAAGTAATACAGCACCCTTACAGAAGACAAAATTAAATGTGTATGTTTGTTAGTAATAACTGGAATATCTGAAATTCAGACTAATTGGGTTTTTTAGTAACTAGTCAACTTTTTTTAGAGCATTACACTGTCTATAAGTTTTATGGTTTTTGTTGTAATATCTAAACTCATTAATGAGTTGGTTGGAGCATAGTGCCTCTGATTTAAGTTTCAGATCCTCTGTGTAGTTAACTTCATCTAAATTTTTTGATGACAGATTTGACTCTTTTTCCATAACAATGTCTGTATAAGTTAGATCATAAAAAGAATCTAGTAAAACAGTGTGTTGCATTCCATGCAAATTAATAATTTTCCGTGCTGTAAGTGGACATCATATCATTTTCTGCAATGGATTTTTACTTCACAGCGGCAACAATAACAAAGGCTTTGTGTGAAGGGTAAGGGTACCATAAATTCCTTACAGAAAATTACTTTTTTCATTTTTTAAAATGTGTCATATTAAGTCAGTACCAGAATAAGTTTTCTAATTTTTTATTTTCCAAGGTTTTAATAAATCACTTATTATGTGTGATAGCTTCATACTTATTTCTACTATACTTACATCTCAATTGTTCAGAATTTCTGATCTTTCTTTATAGGTGATTTCTGTATCTAATTTCTTTTGCTTCTATATAAAAGTGTTCATGTTTCTTAGAATTATTGCCATCTGGCTTGGGAAGACCTACTTTATTGTGTCTTTTTCTTTTATAGTCTTCAGAGTTGAAGAAATCCTTGAACAAGCAGACTACCTATATGAAAGTGGAGAAACAGGAAAACTTTACCAGTTGCTATCCCAGTACAAGGAAAGGTGGGCTATGTATGATAGGCCTGGGTTTGTGGTTTCCTGAAATTTTTTGTTATTTAACAATTAAAATATTCTTGGTGCTTGGAATTTTTATAGTTTTTAAAAGTTTTTACTTCAAAATAATACTTCTTAGAGTTTAATTTATAGTATGATTTTTTTCTTAATGTTAAGTGACTCAAAAGTGCTACCTATATCTCATTCAGAAAAGGTGGTTCTACTTATTCTAGTTGAATGTTGAAATTTTTTTTCATTTTGTTATTTTACTTTGAATACAAGGTAGTCATTGAATAGATGTTTATCTTATCTATATGTATATTTCTCATTTCTTCTAAATTAATTTCTTATTGCTTTAAGATTTGAATGAGCTAGGATGATTTTTTGTCACCATTGAATGATATCTGTGTATCGCTGTGAAGCACAGTCTCATAGAGGAACTAAAAATACCTCCTTTTTCTATTTTTAGTATTAGCTTACATCTTAGTCTGGTGTATTAATGTGCCCTCATTTTTGGGGGGAGGATGAAGAAGGAGGGAGATTCAGCCCAATAAAATAAGTCAAATCAGGCTAGATGGCATTTCCAGATCACTGATTTACCTCATCTCCTGAACTAAAAATATTGAGTCATTTTCAACTACCTTTCTTAGATTCCCCAAACCAGTTTTCCCCACAAGACCCATCAATTTTACTTCCTAAATATCTATAGGATCCAACTTTCCTTCTCCATTGTTCCCTCAGTAACTTGAGGTGGTTGGCTTGGCATTTTATAGTCATTTCAGTTACTTGAAAAGTAAGCTACAAGGTAGTTATTCCATATTCATTGAATTATAGTTATACTATTGCTACCTTTAGTTTCATTCAACTTTATGTGAATAGTATTTTTGTTAAGAAATGTATAATGTAGTAGGCTTAAAGACAAACATTTAATAAAAAGGAATTTAAGGTTAGTTTTTAAAGAAATATTCCTAACTTTTAATCTTGGTTTCTGTTTTATTTATTAGCCATTTCAAGTCTTATATAATTATATTTAAATGACAGTTCTTCAAGGAGTCCAAAGCTTTAAATATTTCATGCATCATGGCATGGATGATACATTCAAAGATAAGATTTATTTTGAGATTACATTATATTTAATCATTCATTCATTAACAGATATTTATCATATATTTTTTGTGTGCCGGGTACTGTATTTGGAGCTATGGATACAGCATTTTGTTTTATAGAGCATGATCTTGTCTATAAATTTATGTATTTTATGGTACTGTCTGAACCAGTTAGTGAGCTGTCTGAAGCACAGTGCCACTGAAGTCAAGCTTCAAGTTATGATGTTGAATTTTGTAGGGAAAGTGTTCGGAGAATTCAAATACAGATATTTTCTAAGGAAGTTAGTATTTTAGATATTATAAGTAAGTTAATGTTTATGTATAATATTGGATATTTTGTAGGAAGTTTTGTCAAATACAGTTTTTGTATGGTAGAAAATAATAAATTTAACATGAAAAACGGATTTTGATATCATATTGCTTGCTGTATCCTCACTGACCTGAAAGACCGTATGTATTCATTAGTGATATGACCTTTAACAATTTTAAAATTGAGCTAAAATGGTTGTTGTTTTATATTTATTTCAAATCAGTGAAGATGCAGAGTTATTGTGGCGTTTGGCACGGGCATCACGTGATAAAGCTCAACTCAGTGGAACCTCAGAAGAGGAGAAAAAACTCTTGTTGTATGAAGCCCTAGGGTATGCAAAAAGGGCACTAGAAAAAAATGAATCAAGTTTTGCAGCTCATAAGGTGAGGTGCTTACAGTACTGTAACTGTTACCATGTACTGAGAGGGACATTGGTCTGTACTTACCTACTGTCTCTAATTTACATAGGAAAGAAATAGCTCTCTTTTAAAGAAGTAGGGAAGAGGTTTATTTTTATAACATTTTTTTCAAACAGAAGTAGTTCTTTGCATTCTTGAACATTTATTCTAAGTTCATTAGTATGTTTGATAAATTACTTTTGTGAAGGCTTATTTTTAAACCAGAGTGTTAGTAGTTTCATGAATTACCTCAATCTTCATTTCTAGTAGTACGAACACTGGACAAATGTTTTCTCATTTTCCTCACATTATATTTCTGTTTTATGTGGAGGTAGGAGTATAGCAGCTGGACAGCTGAGACCTAGTATAACTTTTTACATGTAACTCCACTAGCTTCTGGATTTCCTGACTGGTTTAGAATGTTATTCAGTGGCTACTGTGGGGAGACTAGGGGACATTATTGGTATTTTGGATTAGGACATCACTTTATCATACTAGACTGTCCTCAGTGGAGCCCCCAAATCATTGTGACAACCAAATTCTGTCTCCATGCATTTCCAAATGCTCCCTTTAGGGGATGGTTCTGTCTCCCCCAGACCCCCACTTCTACCGCTACTTGTTTATATTAAGGATGAAACATACAGACCCTTTAAATTTGGTGAGACTTGTTTTATGGCCCAGAGTATGGTCCATATTTATAAATGTTCTTTTTGCACACGAAAAGAATATTTATTCAGCTGTTGTTGGGTATATCTCATAAATGTCATTCAGGTCAAGTTGGTTGATAGTGATAGTGGTGTTTGAATCTTCTATATCCTTACTGATTTTCTGTCTACTTCTATAAATTATTGACAGAGGGATGTTGAAATCTCCAAGTATAATTGTAAATTTATCTGTTTTTGTTTGCAATTTTTTTAGTTTTTACACCATGTATTTTAAAGTGCTGTTATTAGGATTATAAACATTTAGCATTGGTATTTTCTTGATGCATTGACCTCTTTATCATTGTAAAATGATCTTCTTTATCTCTAGAAATATTCTTGGTTTTATAGTCTACTTTGTCTGATATGAATGTAACCACTTTTGTTTTCTTTCGATTGTTAACATGTTACATCCTTTTCTGTCCTTTTACTTTTATTTGTGCCTTTATATTTAACTGTACTTCTTGTAAGGAGATGCTAATTCTTGCTTTTATTTTTACTTGTTTTATATTCTTCACATTATGTAAAATTCACCATTGTAATGTATACACTTCAGTGGTTTGTAGCATATTTTACTATGGTGTTCAACCTTCACCACTAATTCCGGAACATGTCCATTACCCCCAAAACAAACCCCATATCTATAACCAGTTAGTCCCAGTTGTCTCCTGCTCCTGTCCCCTGGCAAGCACTGAGCTACTTTCTGTCTCTATTAATTTGCCTATTCAGACATTTCATGTAAATGAAATCATATGTTATGTGGCCTTTGTGTGTCTGGCTTCTTTCACTTAGCCATGGATGAACAACGTTCATCCATGTTGGTATATGACAGTACTTCATTCCTTTTTATGGCTGAATGATACTCCATTGTATGGAAATACCATTTTTGTTTATTCATTTATCAGCTGATGGGCATTTGGGTTGTTTCCACTTTTTGGCTATTATGAATAATGTTGCTATAAATAATTCCGTACAAGTTTTTGTGTGAACGCCTGCTTTTATTTATTTTTTTAATTGAGGTAAATTCACATAACATAAAAGTAACCATTTTATACATTTCGCATTTTTATACCATTAGCATTTATACATTTACAGTGTTATGCAATAGTTATCTCTCTCTAGTTCCAAAACATTTTCATCACCTCAAAAGGAAACCCTCTACCCATTAAACAGTCACTCTCTATTCCCTCTTATTCCCAGCCCCTGACAACCACTAATCTGCTTTCTGTCTCTATGGCTTTACCTACTCTGGCTATTTCATAGAAGTGGAATCATACAATATGGGATAATTTGTGTCTGACATCTTTCACTTACATTGTTTTTCAAGTCCATTCACCTTGCAGCGTTTATCAGTACTTTATTCTTTTTTATGGATGAATAATATTTCATTGTATACCACATTTTGTTTATCCATTCATTAGTTGATGGACATTTATTTCCACCTTTGGCTATTGCTTATAGTGTAGCTATGAACATTCGTGCACAAGTATTTGTTTAAATATGTTTTAAATTCTTTTGAGTATATACCTAGTAGTGGAATTACTGGTTCATATGGTCATTCTATGTAATTCTTTTTGAGGAACTGTCAAATTATTTTCCAAAGTAGCTGTACCATTTTACATTGCCACTAGCAGTGTATGAGGGTTCCAGTTTTTCCACATCCTTGCCAACACTTGTTATTGTCCATTTAAAAAAATTATAGCCATCTTAGCAGGTGTTAAGTGGTATCTCATCATGGTTTTGATTTGCATTTTCCTAATGACTAGTGATATTGAACATCTTTTCATATACTTATCGGACATTTGTATATATTCCTTGGAGAAAATGTCTATTTAAATTCTTTGCCCATTTTTAAACTTGTCTTTTTATTGTTGAATTATAAGAGAATATTTTCTGTATACTAGTCCCTTGTTAGATATATGACTTGCAAATATTTTCTCCCATCCTGTGGCTTGTCTTTTCACTTTCTTAATAGTGTTCTTTGCAAAAGTTTTTAATTTTGATAAGGTCCAATATATTTATTGTTCTTTGATTGCTTGTGCTTTTGATGTCATATCTAAAAAACTTGCCCAATCCAGTGTTACAGAGGTTTTCACCTATGTTTCTTTCTAAGAGTTTTATATTTTTTAGCTCTTACATTTAGGTCTTTAGTACATTTGGACTTAACTTTTATGCATGGTGAGAGGTAGGAGTCCAAATTCATTCTTTGGCATATATATATCCAGTTGTCCTACCACCATTTGTTGAAAAGATTATTCTTTCTCCACTGAATGGTCTTGGCATCCTTGATGAAAATCAGTTCAACATAAATGTATGGGTTTATTTTTGAGCTCTCAGTTCTATTCCATTGGTCAGTGTGTATCCTTTTGCTAGTACCACAATGTCTTGATTACTATTGCTTGGTAGTAAGTTTTGTAATAAGGAAGTGTGAGTCCTCCAACTTTGTTCTTCTTTTGTTTTGACTATTCTCAGTCCCTTGAATTTCTGTATGAACTTTAGGATCAGCTTGTAAAGTTCTGCAAAGATGCCAGTTGGATTTTTCAAAGGGATTTCATTGAATTTGTAGATCAATTTGGGGACTGTCACCATCTTAACGATATCTTCCAATCCATGAACTTATGCATTCTTCCCTTTGTTTAGGTCTTTTTTTTTCCATCAGTGTTTTGTAATTTTTCAGTGTCAAGTAACTGTCAAAGAGGATCTTCAAAGTAGCAGGAAAGATGGCTTTTAGGCAGAACTAGAGTAGCATTTAATTTGGAGGGTTTTTTTGTTGTTGTTGTTGTTTTCCTTACAACTGATATTCCTAGATCTTTGTGAGCTCTGGATTTTTAAACCTTTTGGGTGGTTCTTTTCTCAGCCTTTTCATATGCAAGCGATGATCTTTACTCAGCTGAAAAGGGTGACCCTCTGCAGTTCTTCATCTGGAGTTCTAGCTCCGGTCAGCTATTTCTTCTACAGTATTCTGCTCTGTGAACTCCAGACACCTGGGCTTCCCCAGACTCCCAGTTCCATCTCTTCAAAGCAGAGACACTGCTTGGCCTATTTTGCCTCCCTGGGCTTCAACCTAGAAATTTCTTCAGGGCAGCCATGGGGCTCATTTGTTTCTCGTCTGTGAGATGTCACTGTTGCCTGATGTGTATAATATCTTGAGAGTCTTTATTTCTTATATTTTGTCTGCTTATTTTAGTCTTTCAGGCAAGAAGGTAGGTATAGTGTCTATTACCCCTTCTTGGCTAGATTATCTGTTATAAAAGAAAAGTTTTCTTTAAAAATAATGTAAACTCATTACAGAAAATAGACATTTTGGAAATTGAAAAAAAGTACCAATATGGAAATAAAAATCACCCATGATCACAGCTCCTACCATCAGCTCTTGCTAGTATGATCATTAATTAACAGTCCTATGTAGTAACTAAACGCCAATCTAAGCAGAATTTTTAGGATTCATCCGTAAGTTTGTGTTTGCTTTGATATAGATGATAGTTAAATGCATAAGAGAAGGTGATTTTATCTAGAGCCCTGATACGTGGGAAAAGATCAGAGCACCAAATTTGAAACGCTGTATGACACCTCTAGTCATCTGAATTTGGGCAGCTGGGTGACTGTCAATGGAGATTAAATGAGCATAGTCAGTGTGTGTTTTAAATTATACTCTTTTATTTTCAATAAAAATATCAAGATACAAAAGATTTTGGTGGAGAATAGATTTAAACAGAAGTTTAAGTATTAACATTTTTATGGTTATAATTATTAAAATTTCACAGATATAAGCACAAACAAAAAGAAATGGTGCATGTTTATAAGAAACTGTTGTATCTCACAGAACCCAAAGGCAAGATGCATTTAGGCTTCAGGAAAAACTGGCTCAATTGCTCTGAGGCTTCATTGTCTTTCCTCTTTGCTGTTATCTGCAAATCTTTTTTTACTTTAGTTTTTTTCTCATCCTCAGTTTTGTGACTTTCCACAGCATCTGGGTTTATGAAGCTTGGATATTTTGGTTTTGGTTCTTAGGGAAGAAACTCAGATTATCTCAGTTTGGGTCTGTGTCCAGCTATGCGTGTGGGGACAAGGTCACAATAGACAAATGTGGCTGTTATTACTATAACAATGAAGGTGTGGGAGAAGAAGCAGCTCCAAGAAAATAGGATAAGAAAATAAAATGATAATTATTAAATCGCATGTTTCTCTAAATTTATATTCATACCATAAATATGAATCGTTATCTCCCCATTGTGTTGGTAACTTTCTTAGAGATTCACTACCCTCTGCCTTGTATTATAGTTCTCTAAAAACATGTCCAAGTTCCTTGAGGGCCATGTCTACTTTTTCTTGTATATTCCAGTATATTTAATACAGTTTTTGTGCTTGGCTTTTTATTAAATGACTACTGAGGAATAAATATCAATAGTTATTCAGTTTTACCTTGTATTGAATGGAATACTGTTGAGTATTATTATTCTTACACCTTTTTTTCTTCTATTTTTAGTGGTATGCAATCTGTATTAGCGATGTTGGAGATTATGAAGGAATCAGGGCTAAAATTGCAAATGCCTACGTGATCAAGGAGCATTTTGAGGTACTGATGAACTTTAAAAGTCATTAGTTTTCTGAATAGATTTTTGTTTCACTTATCTCTTGCTGTATAGCAAACCACCTAAAACTTAGTGGCCTAAAACAATGACTATTTATTTCTCACAGTTCTGTGGATTAACTGTGCACAGTGGTGCTTCTGTTCTGCTTGTTGTGGCTTAGGTCATTTAGAGGGCTACATTCACCTGGACCCTCAGCTGGGACGGGAATGTAGAAGATGCCCTCTCATCTACAACAGTTTCTCTCTACTTTTCTTCTCATTATTTAGTAGTGTAGCCCAAGCTTCTTTATAGCATGGTAGCTGGCTTCCAAGAGTGAGCATTCCAAGGGAAAATTTCCATCGTGCAGACTTTTATCAAGCATGTTTGCATCACATTTGGTAATAACCTGTCGACCTAAACAAGTAACGTGGCCAAGACTGGAGAACGTGGGAGAGGCTTATACAAAGTCCTGAGTGCCAGGAGGTGTAGTCTCATCTAACAATCTAATACAATTGACATACCACTCCCAAAGGTAATAGTACTGTATACGATTATGATCTCTGTGTGTGTTTTAATATTTCCCCCAAAGTTAATTTACTTATTTATAGTAAGCTCTTCCTTAGGTGCCAGAAATTCTCCAGGAGTTTGTATATTTCATGATGTGCATACACACTATTCCGTTGTACAAAAACAAACAACAAAAAAACTGCAGCTAAAAACCCAGTGTATTTATCTGTCTTTCTTTCTTTCTCTCTCTCTCTCTTTCATTTTTGGCTGGGTTGGGTCTTTGTTGCCACGCGCAGGCTTTCTCTAGTTGCAGCGAGTGGGGGCTACTCTTTGTTGCAGTGCGTGGGCTTCTTATTGTGGTGGCTTCTCTTTGTTGCGGAGCACGGGCTGTAGGTACGCAGGCTTCAGTAGTTGTGGCACATGGGCTCAGTAGTTGTGGCTAGCGGGCTCTAGAGCGCAGGCTCAGTAGTTGTGGCGCACAGGCTTAGTTGCTCCACGGCATGTGGGATCTTACCGGACCAGGGCTCGAACCCGTGTCCCCTGCATTGGCAGGTGGATTTTTAACCATTGCACCACCAGGGAAGTCCCTGTCTTTTGATATTATAGACCATCTCAAAAACACACAGGAAGAGAAAGTGATGAAAACAAACATATTTATCGTTATAGTCTCAATTCCTAGTTAATGTAATGACTAGTGGAAAAGAACATTGGACTAGGAGTCAGGAGACCTAGCTTCTTATTTGGGCATCAGTAGTGTGTATATATATATATATATATATATATATACACATACACACACACACACACACACAAACACACATATATACGTATATATTGATACACATACATATATATTTCAATTTAATAATATACATTTTTCACGTTTTAAGACCTTTGAAATCAGATTGCATTATATATAATCAGTGGTATCTTATAATTGGCAGTGCTCTTTTCTTGGTATATAAAATAATGATGTGTCATAACGTTTATGGTATCTTAGATTCAGTGAAATATAGTAATTTACTTAGTGTCATTAGATAAATCATTTAAATTACTCTATACCTTGGGATGTAGAAATACCTGACAGATAACTTCCAATGTGAATAATGAAATACTGCAGAAAATATATTAATGTATACTTTAAAGAAACAGTGAAGGCTATAGATTATTTAAAAATAACCAATGTTTTCCATAAGTTTTCAAATGTGTATGTGTTATTTAAAAATGACAGTGTTAAGTATTTACATGCTAAAAGATCATTTATACTACTTCTATTCAGATTCCATTATTACATCTAAAGTCATAAGGAATTATTATCTTTGCATTGTTTTTGAAGACGTTTAAACTAATGGCAGAAAGAATTACAGAAGAAAAGGTTTGCTTGAGAATAGCCCCTCTCAATCCATCCCAAAAGAAAATTAAACTGTAATGCCCCAAGGCATCCATTGTATATGATGAATTAACTTCTCTTCCTTGCATCAAAATGGACTAGCTCTGTACCATTCTTGGTAGAATGGAAAATGTAGTTACTCATATAATTTTTTGTAGGGCTTAATTTTCTAGTGGAACTCTGATTGGGAAAGGTTGCTTTCAATATAAGTTGTATATACTTTAAAATATATTTTGCTATGTAAATCATATCACTCTATTTATAGAAAAGTAAAAATTAGGTCAGTGCTGATTCTTACCCATATTATTGATAACAGGATTTCTGTCAAGTCATACTTGATTAGCCTTAGTTTAGCTATTATCTCTCCCGTTACTAACATTATGATCAGTGGTGGTAATAAAGAGTCTGAAACTTATGAAAGGTAAAAATAATGATGATCCTGATGACAGAAAATATTACTGTGTTAAGCACCTCCTGTTACTTGTTCATTTAATTTTCACCACAACCCTATAAGGTAGGTGTACTACTTTCTTGATCCTATACACAAGCAAACTCAGGCATGGAAAGAATATAGAACTTGCCAAGGTCAAAAAGTAAGAAGTCATTGAGCTGTGATTTAAACCTTGGTGGTCTGGCTTCAGAACCACTCTGGTAACCAGTACAGGTATTTGAAAATGTGTATCCCACACATTATCAACTGAAAGTGAAAATATGTGTCTATAGAAGAGCATAAGCTAGGGAGTCCTAATTTTTTTTAAACGTTTTTTATCATTAGTAGGATTAACATTAATCTATGAGATTTCCTGAGTGGTTTTCAACAAAATAATGGATAAAAGGAGGAGTCATTTCTTTAAAGTTATTCTGTAGTTTATGTTTTACATTAGTTCACATAGGACTTTCACATAGTAAATAGAAATTAGGGAGACTTTATCAATATATTTTATATAATACATAATTAATAAATTCTGTGAACAATTAGTATTTATTTTTCCTTTGTTAAGTGTAGGTGGGGAAGTTAAACAAAATTTGCACGTAGGAAGAGACTTTCTAAAATTATTTTGTATTTTGTTCTTTTAACAAAGAATACTTTTACTCAATAGTCATATAGGATTTGCCAAAAAGGAACTTTCTTATTTTTCCTTTAATCTAGAAGAAATATTGAGAGCTATAGATTATTAGTTTTCAAAATTAGATTTGTTTACAGATTTTGTATTTTCTTCATCTTGATAAGTCCTATCATTTTCTGAATCTTTTTTAAATTTTTTAAAAATTTTATTTATTATTTTTCGCTGTGCTGGGTCTTTGTTGCTGCACACGGGCTTTCTCTAGTTGCGGTGAACGGGGGGCTACTCTTCGTTGCAGTGCACGGGCTTCTCATTGCGGTGGCTTCTCTTCTTGCAGAGCATGGGCTCTAGGCACGTGGGCTCAGTAGTTGTGGTGCGTGGGCTCAGTAGCTCCGGCGGCATGTGGGATCTTCCTGGACCAGGGATCGAACCCGTGTCCCCTGCATTGGCAGGCAGATTCTTAACCACTGGACCACCAGGGAAGTCCCTCTGAATCTTATAAAATAGTAACCTTAGTATAAGGCATTGATAGTGTACTGAAATAAATTTAATTAAAGAATTAGGAGGGGTGCAAGAGGGAGGGGATAGGGGGATATATGTATACATATAGCTGATTCACTTTGTTATACAACAGAAACTAACACTGTAAAGCAATTATACTCCAATAAAGGTGTTAAAAAAAAAAAAGAATTAGGAAGAAAGTTGGTGTTGATTATCAGAAAAATTGAAATGCAGGGTTGCAATTGTTTTTAATCATGGTTTCTTCAGCAAACATAGTAAAGTACTTATTGGTGTTTAGGAAACAAATATGATTCATTTTCTCATTTCTTGTTAGAAAGCAATTGAACTCAACCCTAAAGATGCTACTGCAATTCACCTTATGGGTATTTGGTAAGAAAATTTCTTTAAATAAATATTTCAATGGTATTTAGTATGATCTTTTGTAGTATGTATACATATCTTGTTTGGTAGTATATAAAAAAGCAAAATGTAAAATATTTAAAAATATTATTTGGCAGTCAAGAGTGTTTAATCCATTATATTAACTAGCAGTTGTACTGGTTATTTAGTGTTTCGTATTTAGAAAATACTAAATTTGATTGTGATCTTGTTAAACATTGTTATTCAGATCATTTAGAAACGTACTAAGACTAAAAAGGCATTGAAACTTTTCGTTAGACCTTTAAATTCCTTTTTTTGGGAAAGACTATTCTTATTTACCAGACTATATGGAATTGGATTGATCTAACTATAGTAATACAGTAGGATGCCCTAAGAGGGTCTTGGTATCTTCAAGGTGTGTCAAATACAGTCTGATTCATCTGAGGTATAATATAATCTGACTTTCAGTATCTTTCCATTTTTATGTAACCTTTGTTCAGAGCACATCATTATTTTGCTGGTATGAGCGTACACCAATGTGTTAAATGCTTACTGGTTTGAGAGTCTTTCTTGAGACAGGTTTGCCACTGTTTTCTTTGGGTGTAGTCTACAGAGCTGAGTATTTATTGTCTTCTATGAGGGGTAACAGTGTAAAGTCCCATATCAAACTCTTTTAAAAGAGAAGTAAATATCCTTCAGGATAAAGGACACATTTAACTAAGAAAACACTTACTGAGAATTAATGACAATTGAGGAACAGTCAGTAATTAAGATGCTGGCAAGCAAACATGAATGAAATAGTTTCATCCTCAAGGAGTTCAGACCCTAATCAAAGATCCAACACTTTTTTTCCTACTTATTTCAGAAAATTGTCAAGAGCTTTGGATGTTAATTAAGTATTTGCCACACCCTTTCAAATATGTAGACTTTAAATTGTTGGTTGCCATTGTTATTTAGGTATATCATGTTTAGTTTTGTTATTTTTTTTTTTTAACTTCTCTGAGTTAATTTTTATGTAAAAAAATAGGGGTAACGATTCTATTTCATTTAGTTATTGTAAGGAGTAGATGAGAGAATCACTTAGCTCAGCACTTGGCACAAAGTGAGCACTCAAAATGTGAATGATCTACTGTATTATCATTACTGTTATAAATATTACTTACTATTTTTACTGTCACAGTATACACTGTAATTGATGGATCAACGTAAATCAGTCCCTAGATAATTCAGTATAAATATTAACCTACTGGATATTATGTAAAGTACAGACTGTTTAAACATATAATAGGAGAAGATTCCTTTTATATCTGTTAAGTTGCTTAGTTCTCTTTAAGAACTAATTTGAATGTACGTGTCATTTTATTTCCCTATAGGTGTTACACATTTGCTGAAATGCCTTGGTATCAAAGAAGAATTGCTAAAATGCTGTTTGCAACTCCTCCTAGTTCCACCTATGAGGAGGTAGTGTGATGTCCTTTGTTAAGTTAGTACTGATTTCTTAACTGCTGTGCCACTCTACAGTGTCCACACATCTGGAGTTCTGATCAGTGAGGGACTTGAGCACGTTTCTAATGATGCAGTGCAACTATCTTATCAGAAAGGCTTAATAATTATTATCTGTGACTGGTGTTTTTTTTTCCCCTTTAGGTGAGTGGCTGATAATTCTGGTATATTGTCAGCTAAAATAACCCATGGCTAAAATCTACCTTCATTTTCTGCTTGAAATCTATACCATATAAAAATGATAAAACAAAACAAGAAATATAGCATTTGCCTCTTAGCATGTTTTAGGTACACATTCTGTAAGGTAAGAGTCATTTACCTGGGCATTAAAGCATGTGTTTGTATTGATAAATGAAGAGTAATTATAACATTTTTTTCACAGCAGGTTTGAAAGGCTCATGGTCTTTCATATTTCCAAGGCCTTTTGCTTCTCCTGTTAAAAATAAAATTTGAAAGGGATTTCTGGGCAAATATTTTGGGTTTACTCATCACAAAATTTTCAGAGTAAGGAAGCAGACAGTTGAAAAAGTTGTTCCAATACTTGTATCATAATGTTTTCTGTGAAGCTATAGTGCAGAATTTGATGCAAAGAATATTTAGTTGTATAGTTAGAACAGAGTTGGGAAATATTTGTTATTAAAAAGAATGTGCATTCTAAGGAAAAAAGACACGATCAGCAGGGAGTTTCAGACTGACCTTAAAATTTTATACAGGAATTTCAGTAATAAAGGACTTAAAAAAATTCATTGGCATGACTTATATATCACTGAATAAACTCAGCTTTTGATTTTATCTAGTTTTTATTGGTAGTCCCTGTTATGATTTCAGAAGAGAAAGGTCAAAGTATCTGAGTTGCACATGATCATGTTCTTTCCTCTCTGCATGTGATGCCAGTTTGGTACGAGTTCTAAGTAGCAGTCAAGTTATTACTAGAAATGGTCCACATAATTGTAATTTGTATTCTGATGATTTAATAGTGTTATGGTCAATTTTGCTATATTAACCTCTCACTGTTGATGAATTGACCATTATTATTTTTTTTTAGCATCTTTATTGGAGTATAATTGCTTTACAATGGTATGTTAGTTTCTGCTTTATAACAAAGTGAATCAGCTATACATATACATATATCCCCATATCTCCTCCCTCTTGTGTCTCCCTCCCATCCTCCCTATCCCACCTCTCTAGGTGGTCACAAAGCACCAAGCTGATCTCCCCGTGTTATGTGGCTGCTTCCCACTAGCTATCTATTTTACATTTGGGACCATTATTTTAAGATGTTTTAATTTACTTCCTGTCTTATATTTAATATAGGAATAGATCTTTTGAGAAAATGCTTTTTTAAAATTGACTCTGTTTTAATACTTTTCATTATGTTTGGGTTTTTTGTCTTTTTAACAGGCCTTAGGCTACTTTCACAGGGCAGAGCAAGGTAACAAATTTTTTATTTCACATACTAATATACTTAAAATTGTATGAATGCTTCACATATAATAGGAATTTTTAAAACAAAAATAAGTTATTCTGATATACTTCATAAACTTCTTTTTGAGCTAGACATTATCAAATAATTTTTAAAGTCCTTATTTAGTAGAGATCACCTGAGTAAGAAATAGACTGCTACTGAATTTAGAGCTGTAATTCTGGAATGGTCCTTCATTTGATGTAATTCAACCTTCCTTTTTGAGAGGAGGCTTTGACAGATTAACTGTTTATTTAAGATCACACAGCTAATCGGAGGCATTTATTTATTTTCATTTAAAGTTTTTATTTTTTTTTAATTGAAGTATAATTGACATATAACATTGTATTAGCTTCGTGTGTGCAACATAGTGATTTGATATTTGTATACATTGCGGAACGATCACAACAGCAAGTTTAGTTAACACCCGTCACCTTAGTTACAGGAAAATACTTTTTTAAGATGGACTCTCTCAGCAAATTTCACATGGCACTGAAATGAGAACTCTCTGGTTTTAAAACAGGCCAGTTTTTGTTCTATTGTAGATATTGTCTTTTGTGACAAAGAGTTTCCTGCACTCTTACTTTGAAGAAATAGCCAGCCTAGAGAACATCAGCCTATCCTAAGATTATCCTTCCTAATATTAATAGGAGAAACTAAAGAAGTAAGGGACATAAGCCTTTGTTACCAAGTACACCCCCCCCCCAAAAAAAAACCATTGCAAATATATTTCTATAAAACTTAATCAGAAGAAAATTAAAGACAATTTATTAAATTTTAGAGCCTACTCATATGGACTTGTTCAAATGTTTTCATGATAGCAAAGCATTTTTAAAAACATTTCTTCTAAAGAATTTTGTCTGAATTTTAACTGTCTGTAATACGTTAATTCTGATTTACTGTTAACTACCTTCCATTGATATCCTCTCAATATGGTAGTTTTACATATCATGGATATGATCTGGGAATGCAGTTTCCTCAGAGACTTAGAAGTGTAATTGCAAAGTTAAAATAGGGCCTTAGAGGCTTAAGGATTCGGGTTGTTGAAAAAAACATGATCATACTCTTGTGGAACTAAAATAATCCTTGGTAATTCCAGTCATCCTCCAGGTTTTACCTTCAAGGTCACTTCCTCTAGGGGGGGGGGCCTCTCCTTATGGCCCATGTCTGGTTTAGAAGCTCCTCCTATGCTTTGAGTACCTTTTACTTCCTCCATCATGGCCCTTATCACTCCATAGTATGAATATTTGTTTACATGTCTAAAACTAAATTCAGGGAAGATGGGGACTCTGTCTTCTTGCTCACAGTTGAATCCTCATTGCTTAGCACATAATGCTTGGCAAATTTGCTGAATGAGTAAGTAGATGAATGAATGAAGGAATGAATTTACTTAACTCCAAGGAAACTTTAAGCACATCAACATGGCATCTCACAAATATGTTCAAATTAAAGAAATAAAACAGTTTTGGGTTAAGGGGCAAATGGAGTTAATCATAAATTATATCCAGGAAGAATTATGCTTTAAATATAGAAGGGTCCCAGGTTGATAGGAGGAAACTGTAGAAAGAATTAATGAAGTTAGTGAGACAGTCCCATGCTTTCATTCATAGGCTTTTTGTTCACATTTTTGCTTCAGCCAAGAATCCTGCTAAAATTCTATTCAGCCTCCAAGTTAGCCCAGGTGTAACCTCTTAGTTAGTTGCTTTTTCTTTGGTTTCTCATAGCACTTTAAAATTTGTACACCTATCAAAGCATTCCTTTTATTCCTATATTACATTTAGTTGTGCTCATGCTTGTCTCTCCTTTTCATTATAAATTCCAAAAGAGCAGAGACTTTGTTTTATCTATGCTTAAACACAGCCCACATTCAGTAAAGGTTGACCAAATGTGTGTGTGTATATACACACACACATATCATCATGATTTCATTTACTCATTCAACAAATGTATATTGAGTACAGTTCTAGGCACTGTTCTAGGCACTTAGGATGCAGGGAGCAAAAGAGATGATAAAAAGAAAACCCTTGTCCTTCTGGAGCTTATATTCTATCAGGACCCTCAGTTTTCCATCTATTAAATAGAGTACCAATTTTATGAAATTGCTGTGAAAATGAGAAATGTGTGTAATATAGTGCCTGGCACATAGTAGACACTCAGTAAATGGTAATTATAAAATTTTTTGATATGAATAGTTGAACAAAAGAGTATTCTAATTAGCCTAATCATTTATTGACCACACAAGTATATTATTGGAATTTAGATGAAAAAAATTAAGCCTTTAAAAATAAGAGCAATACTATTTCATATGAGATAAATTTAAATTGTTTTTCTTATGTACAGTGGATCCAAACTTCTATAGCAAAAACTTGCTCCTTCTAGGAAAGACATATTTGAAGCTACACAACAAAAAGCTTGCTGCTTTCTGGCTAACAAAAGCCAAGGACTATCCAGCGCACACAGAGGAGGATAAACAGGTAAAACATCTCCAATAAAGTAAGGCAGATAGGTTTCCACTGAGGCACATTAAGTAAAGGTGAATCAAGAACTTCTTTAAAAACATAATTGTCCAAATGCGTATTGTTAAATAACAGTGTTTATTTTAAATGTGTATAGCAAATATTTAGTTACTATCAACAAACATGTATGAATTACTTGCTGCAATATAGAATTATTCCTGTTTGACATATATATAGCAGATCGAAAAAGATTTCTAAAACAAAAGGCAAGGGACATGTACTAATGTGGACGCGTTAAGTTCTCTTAAGAAATTTTATTCTTACAATGTGCTATCCTGGTTTTTTGGAAATTCTTAGAAACTATAAACTTGTTTCACAAGTTGATCTGTGTGCTGTACTGTTTATTTATAATATGTATTCTTCCATTTTAGATACAGACAGAAGCTGCTCAGTTGCTTACAGGTTTCAGTGACAAGAACTGAGAATTTTTCAGTGAAATATCTAAGAAGCAGTGCCTTTTCATCAAATTATAAAGATAATAAATACATTAACTATACTGTTCTATGGCTGTTTTCTCAGTTCTTTTAATGTTGTGACCATTTAACAAATTAAATATACAAAATTCTAGATTTCTTCACAAATAACAAGGCAAAAGAAATAATTGCTACAAGAGTGGTAGAGAGATATCCATGGCTTAGAGGCTGAGATTATTGTGCACCTGAGACACCAGCAATACAAAGGGTATGAATTGGATCACATCAGGATGGGAGATCAAGAAAAGAAAGCTCTGTGGAAGAGGTGGCATAGGGGGAGTGCATTTTCTAGTTGGATTGATTCAAAGCTGAGATCTTGCAGAGAAGGTACAGTGAAAGTTAGGAGGTTAGGATGATGAGAGTTCTTGGTATAAAGGATTTAAATGATGTATCTTGGAGCCAACCTGCATAAGGAAAGAACTCAAGTCATGAGAGGACTGAAAATGGAGTGGTTTCTTTTTTAAAATGTGAGGTAGTCTTACAAGTGGTTTGATTTTGTCACTAGGCGAGCTCAAATTCTATTCCCTAATGGGGTGAAAGGAACACAAAACTCAAGGGGGAAATGGAAATTAAGATGTTTTAAATAGGCAGGACAGTGATACTGGGGGTGCCACCACTACAAAAATCTTAAGTTTTGTAAAAAGTAGTAATTTGAATGCCACTTATAGAAATCTGAGTGTATGTGTAGGTGGATTTTTCTCAAAGGGAAAACGCAGGTAATGTTGTGGGTTATGTGCTGTTTCAGTTTATCATGTATATTTTCAAACAGAAGGGAAAACTGCAAGTATTGGACTCTTATAAACCCATCTCTGGTTCAACAACTGCTAATCTTTTGCTATATTTTACTTATGTGTGTATATATTCGTATTTATATATATTTCTGAACTTTCAAAATTAATAGCAGACAACATATTTCATCCCTAAATACTTCAGCATTCATCATCTCAGAATAAGGACATCCTTCTAAACAAATACAAGTCCATATCACAACTAGAATGTTAACAGTAATTCTTTATCATCATCTAATATCCAACCATATTCAAATATCCTCAAATGTTCCAAAATGTCTTACACTTTTAAAAACCAGGATTCAAAGATCATAGATTGCATTTAATTTTCTGCCTTAGTTTTTTTAAAGCTAGAACAGTAACCCCATCTTTTTTTTCTCACATCATTGACTTTTTGAAGGGGCCAGTCCAATTGTCTTATAGATTGTCCCTCATTCCAGAATGGCCTTGCTGACCACACTTAAAGAAACACTGTTCCTTCTTATTTTCAGGGACTCAAGTTAATTATATGTATATTAGATCTTCTTTGCCTTTTATATTTATCACTTTCTCTGATTTTTCTTTTACCTCTCAGTTTCATTTTCTTGTCTTTTTTCATTTCTATCTTCCATGTCCCTTACTGTTTTATGTTTTCTTCCTTAGATACTATTTGTCTTCACTTCTGAGATGTTTTTGTCTTTTTCTTCAATTTTTTTTTCCTGATTGATTTCAGTTAACAGGCATTTCACATCCTCATGTTGTTTATCCAGTTTTGAATTTTTGAATTTCTATTTTGGATTTTTTTCATGTCTGCAGTTATTTATTTTTAATTCATACTAGTATATTGTGCTTAAGAATTTTACTGTTTTCTCTGTGTTGAGCATTTTCATCTGAAATTTCCTCATTTTCAGTTTTCACTTTAGAGTGACTTTGAATGTTATTTTTTGGAGGTGTGACTTTTGTGTGTGTGCTGAGTTACCAGCAACGCCAGGTTATCAAATGGGAGGTAAGGGGTTTGGATTAGTTCAGTAATAAATATCGTGTGCTACACAGTTTTTGTAAAATAAGGTATCTTTCAGTAATAAAGCCTTTTATGGAGGGGAGGCTCTGTCTTGGATATTATACAGGGCTTTAAAAAATTTTTTTTTCCTTTGAAATAATTATACATTCATAAGAAGTTGTCAAAAAATAGTACACAGAGAGGTCCTGTGTATCCTTCCCTCAGTTTGCCTCAATGGTAACATAACTATAGTATAATATCAAAACCAGGAAACTGTACAGTCCACAGACCTTATTCAGATTTTACCACTTTTAAGTGATCTCACTTGTGTGTGTGTTCTGTGCAGTTTTGTCACGTGTAAATTTTTGTAACTGCCACAATCAAGATACGGAACTGTTCCATCACAAAAATTCTTACTGCTATCCCTTTATAGTCAAACCCATTCCCTGCCATCATCCCTAATTCTGACAGCTGCTAATCTGTTCTCTATAATTTTGTTATTTCAAGAACATTATATAAATGGATCGTACAGAATGTGACCTTTTGGGATTGGCTTTTTTCATTCAGCATAACTCCTTTTTGAGAAGTATCTAAATTCAGTCAATAGTTCCTTTTTATTGTTGATTATATTTCATTGTATGGGTGTACCAGTTTATTTAACTATCCACCTTAGGCCATTTAAGCTGTTTCCAGTCTTTGGCTGCTATGAACTTAAGGCTGATATAACTATATCAACAAATTTTCATCTCTGTGGGATAAACGTCCAGAAGTGTGGTTGCTGGGTCTTTTATAGAGCTGCTATCTATCTTTTTTCTCTCTTTACAAAGGAATAGCTGCCTTCTCCAAGATGTGGTACCTTCCCAAGATTCTGATTATGTGTGCTTCCTCAGCCTCTTTCTTTTGACTTCCCAGGAGTCTGACTTATCAGTTCTCACACTGGTTCTTCGCATTTCTCCACTCAGGGTGGGATCTACTACTTCCGGGAATGAACCCTGAGACCCCATTATATTCTCCTTACTGTGCAGTCCCTACTTGACTTGGTTCTTGTGTGTTCCAGAGCTGACTGCTAGTTTGAGATGCCTGTTTCTCCACATATATGTAAACAGAAGTTTGTAGTATTCTGTCTTCTAAACATATTACAGACATGGGCTGTGGGTGATTATAACTGCCTCTTATGCATCTGTTTCCTTCCTTCTTTTAAGAATGAGAGAAGAAATCTGATTTGGAATGTGGCTGTTATCCTACTATAATCTGAAAGCTCTCAATTAACTCCCTGTTACCAGAAATTTTCCTAAGTGTTTAATCATAGACTGTGGACTTTGTAAAAATGAATTCTCTCAGACTCACTTTTTAAAATAAGCATAATTACATGGAGAAAACAAAACAAAAAAAAAAACAATAACCTAATGGAATTGTGAGGATTAAAGAACATGTATTTACCATATCAGTAAATATTTAAAAATGCTATTATCATCTGATTGTGTTCTCCTTGGTCAAGACTGGGGAGAGAAAATTTGGAATTTAGGAGATGCCGCTTTTGTTCCAATTTCAGTATACATGCTGCCAAAGTGAGCACAGGAGAGGCCACTTTTGGACTTTCACTCTGTTGATTTGGGGGGGGTGGTTTCCCCTTCTCCTTTTATTTTTTTGTTGCATTTATGTGGTGTTCACTATACAACCTGTTTGGACTGTGCCTGGGCATTATTGGGAAGAAAAAATAGGAGGGGTTGATTACTTTGGCAAGGGCCATGAAGTTTTTATTTAACCAATGTCCTGTTCTGGCCCATTGCACTGCCCTGTATGTTTCTGTCTTGTGACTGAAGAATATACAGTAGGTACAAAGGAACCTCATTAAGGTAAAGGCTCCTCTGATGTGGTCTGGGCCTTTCCCTTGAGAGACAGACCAAATCCCCAGTAGACTTCAAGTTTGGCTTTTAAGTTCAATGGATTAAGGAAAGTGGGGACTGTTATAAGAGAACCTTTATTCTCTCACCTGCCTATTTCAACCGGAGATTTCTGTTTGACTTCCGTAATGCCCACTAGAGGATCTTCTTAGGTTCAACCAAATATTCAGACTCAAAAAGCCCATAGTAGGCTTCATCTGGCCCCAATTTACTCAGAAGCACAGAAACCATAGCTCACCCAGCAGGTCATTGTCAGGCCTCCTTACATTCAAAAGATGACCTTACAGCAGCAGTCTGTGTAGCAGCATATCCATGCAGCTCCCAGGAGTATCATCTCCCCAGGTGACAGCTCAGGAATCTCAAAGGGAAGTACAGTTACAAGTGTCCACATTCTGGGACGTCCAAAGCTAGGGTTTCCTATCAAGTGCCTGGAGTTTTCCCAGTCCAGATGCAACACACCAGTCAGGGGCCATTTTAAACAGAAGCAGCATTGCCTGACATTGTTGGCCCACACCACTCTATCTAGTTTTGAGAGCTGGAAAAGCTAGGTGGTTGACCTAAGGCTGGAGGGCAAAGAGTTTTGTTAATACTTTTGGCTTTAACTGCCCTGGAAGTACTAAAAACAAAACCACCACTTGTAGCTTCTTTTCCTGGAAGACAACTAATCTGATTGCTGAAACTGTGTTGTACCTGTGACCCACTGACTGGGCTGTTTACCGTGGTGGTGGCGGGTAGTGGCACTGAAATGAAGTGACAGTATGAACCTGTTTCTGAGCCTCCCTCGTTTGCTGATTTCCTCATGAAGTGTCTGTGTTCAGGCGAAGCAAGCCCTGCACTTCTAATTTCTCTATGCCTGGCCCAGCACAGGACAGGGATGGGAAGAGGGGGGAAAAACAAGTCTCAGGTTTCTCTCACTGCCACTGAGTAGGTATAGCAAGACAATAAATCCTGCCTATAGGTCTGGATTTCTATAATTAATATGAAAGATAGAAGGACCTGATGAGTTCTCCAAACCAGCCTTCTCCAGAAAGCTGGTTTGGTCTCTCTGTAGGCTCTGTGTAGCCTCATCTGTTGTACGGTAATTTCTTACCTGAAGTGAGAAGGGGGGATGGGCACCCTGAAAGCTTCCTGTCTTCATTCCAATCTGCTACATGATGTTCTCTCATACTTCTACTGAATGACAGTAACTTCTGTCCGCAAACTTCATCAGCAGTGGTACTTTCATGGTATAATTTAAGCAGCCCTTTTGAAGACTGGTCACCCTCTATTGCATAGTCTGTTCTGTACATCAGTTTTCTTGTTTTTTGTTTGTTTTTTATTCTTTAGGCATGAAAATAACTAGAACATTAATAGTGAGGATTTGGGAAAAGAGTATTCAAGCAAGTGGATCACTGACTTTATTTCATCTTTACTATGGATTTTGAATAAAAATGCAGAAGACCATCTAAATTAATACGTAGAAAAATAAAATTTTGGCAAAACAAAAACTACTGTTTAGGGAAGTTAAATTGTATACTAGTATCTTCTGTATATACTTAGTAGTGAAATATGTTACAGTTAGCATTCTAAGACGTCAGTTCCATGGTTGTAAAAAAAAATTTTAAGTTAATGAAATTTACAGTACATACTGAAATGATACAAGTAGAAATTTAAATTTTTATATTAATAAGGAAGCCCAGCTTGCTAAAGCAGCATTAATATTCACATCAGATTTTAATTTGTTATACATTTTTGTAGTTCAGTAAAGGTCCTTGATAATGAAAAACAAAAAGTGTTATTGGGACAAAAATAATAATCTGTGTAAAAAAGAGGGGAAGACCAAAATATTTTTTATAAGCCTATTCAGATACATGGAATTTTCATGAATTTAAGAGGAATGAAGATATGCAAACAGTAATAGAAAATCAGTAGACTCATTTGAGTTTTCAAATGCTTATGTAAGTCTTCAATCCATCTGGTTTTATAAAACCAAAACTTTGAACACAAACAAAAGCAGAAAAGTTCACATTACCTTTTTATATGTTCCTAAGTATCAAATTGCATCAATTTATTATGAATTTAAAGAACATCACATATTTTAAAACTAAAGTACAGAAGTGCCTGATTCTTTTTAATTCCACAAATACTTAGCATCCCAAAGTAACATGTAAACAAACCTCTATGCTACTCAGTGAATTCTCTCCAATTTTTAGAATAAACTAAATGGTAGTAGATCTAGTATATGACTTTCATGTAAGTTATGGTTTCATTCATGACTTTGACTATATTAGAGATGTAGCAAAGAGGGAAAATTTTCAACTACTGTATTTATTTAAAACAAACTGACAGGTTCAAGCACCCATCTTAATAAAAGCCAGCAGCATTTTTTTTAACATATTCAAAGTAAGATTTTGGCCTAAGCCCTTAATACCTTCCTGAACAGCCATGCAACAAAACACCCTCAAGAGGTGTTACAAAGGGAAAAAAACATGGAGTAATTTGTACTTCTTCCCCTGGATAACAGAAACAAGGTAAAGCAAATCCAGATTATTTTTGGATGAACGGCTGTCACGTTTAATACACTCTGAGCTCTATAAAACTAGAGCCACTATCATATATGCTTATATAGATATATACTTATTTTTAATAAAGTCTCTTGCTTGCTTCAACTTCAAAATTTAAGGATGATTTTTTTCCTAGTCAGTCACTTCAAGGGAACAATAAATAAAGTAGAAAAGGATGAACTGTTTTGTATATTTCTGTGGAAGAACGGAAAACATTTATACTTTGAGAGGTTCAGAAAATTCACTGTACAGAATGAACAGCTTATATACACTATCTGTGCAACTTTTCTTGGCTGGGGTATTTAAATGCAAGAGCTCCTCCAAGACAAGAAGCCACATTCATTCTTGTCCAAATCCCTCTGTCTCTTCTATTGCAAAAAGAAGTTTTTCCTTTAGTTGTTCATAACTCTTATATGGTGGTAGATCCAAGCGATTAAAACTGAACAAAAACAAAAACAAAATCAGATGTGTTTTCAATAAAACAAACTCTGAAAAGACTTCTAATACAATATTTTTTTAAAGCACATTTGAAAAACTAAATAGAGGAAGAATGTAAAAATTTTGCCAGAAGTATTCTAACACACAATTTACTACTGTATTATTACTTAACATATAATATTAAATATACAAATTTTCTTACAGCAGTCAATTCAAATTTAAGACCTAGTCACAAAAATATTTTAACGTTTCCCAGAGAAAGCTAGAATTACAAATAATAATTGTAGCAATGTGGATAAAACCGCTGGAATTTTTTTTTAAAAAAGCACTAATTTTTCTCTTTTCTATACTATTATTGTTACATTGTGTCATGAGTCCCCCTAACTTCTCTTGGGTTAAAGAGTCCATTTCTTTCACTCACTCAACCCACCAATTCATTCATCAGTTATTTATTGAGAATCTTTAATATATCAGGTATTTTTCCAGGAGCTGGTGATACAATGATGAAAAAGTAAAGTCCTTGTCCTCATTGAACTTACATTCTAGTGTGGAGACAGTCAATAACCAAATATATATTTTTGTCTTTTCAAATAACGTCGTCATATGTATAACCGTTTCTAAAATAATATGCTTACAGTCTTGCTAGACTCAAAGACTTCCCTGCTGGGATTAACTGATGAAATATAGAAAATATTGAAAATGCTTAAAACATCAATGTATTGTTTTACAATTTACAAAGGTGTGAAATAACATTTAATTTTTTAAGATACAGCACTGAGTAGCTGGGTGGGTTAAGATTCAGGAGTTCTGGATTTCGGGTTTTGGTCCCCACTATTAGTGTCTAGTGAAATAGCTCTGAAAAGTCAAAACCTTTCTGTACTTTCATTTTCTCATGTGGAAGGTTTCTATAGATTATCCAGTTCCCTTCTACTACTCCTACCAGTTATCTGCCCTTGTAAGAGTCATGAAACCTGTAAATCAAGAAAGAGCCTTTTGAAACAAGGCAGCCAATTAAAATGGTATTCTTCTCAGACCACGTTATTCTGTTTGAAAAGTTGTTAATTTAACAGTAACAATTAAGAGGACTATATATCTTCCCATCATGTGCCCCCCTCCCCACCCCCACCTTTAAACTATGCCTCAAGGTAGTCTGATACTGAGCTGAGTATCAGAAACTGAAAATTTTTTATTTTATTTAATTTTTATTTTATTTAAACTATGCCTCAAGGTAGTCTGATACTGAGCTGAGTATCAAAAAACTGAAAATTTTTCAATAGAGCCCTATACTAACCAGTCACCTGCCTCTGTCAAATTGTCATTCTATTTACCAAATCTCCCCCATCTTTTCCCTCCTGATCATTTCTATTGCTGCTATATTTCTCCTATATATACTTCCCCATCATCTTTTATCTAGACCATCAGTATTTCCTGCCTACTCATCTTGCATCCTTTTTTTTTTTTTAACTTCTTCACAACCTATCTAGCCTTATATCACTGCCAGGGGTACTTTCTTAAAAAGACATAATGGTTTAAAAAAACCTCTGCTGCTTCTAATGACTATGGATGGGGAAGTGGGGAAGGAAGCCTATGCTGTTTGGTATAGCCCCTATTAACTTATTTATTAATGTTCTACAAGCATACCACACACTTTTCTGTTCTATGACCATGCTCTTATGGCTCTCCTATGTTCTGGAATACCCTTTTCTGCCTATGATAATATTACTAAGAATCAGTCCAAATGCTACAACTTCCTCCAAGAATTCTCCTTGAACATGTTAAACAGACTTAATAATCCACCTCTCCATAAGCTCTTTTTTTTTTTTTTCAAAAGGACGAAGTAAAAATTTTATTTTTCACATGTGAGGACCTAGCAAATGCTGTAAGTTCTTGGATTTGGTGAAAATTAAAACATTATACACAAATTATGGTCATGTTTATCCATGTATATAATATGGAAGGTGAATATATGTAGAGAGTTGGCATTTGTAATCCATAAGCTCTTTTTATTTCTGTTTTAGCATTTACTTTACTCTGTATTATGACTGACTGTTTTTTTCCATTAGATTCCAAAACCCACAAAGGCAGAGTCATCTCTACTCTCCTAACACAAATCCATTCTGTATACAGTAGACATTTTGTAAATGTTGAGCTGAACCACATAAGAAAATGTATTACTTAAAAACATCCAAAACAGGGTTCTGTTTTAAGACATCAGCCATTATGTTTTGTGCTGGCTTACAAAAGGACAAAGACATACTAAAATCTATTCATCTTTTATTGAGTACTTACTATGTGAATATCAGAATACTATTTTAAGTTTTATTTTAGCTTTTGTTTTAGTTTCAGCTTTGAGTAAAGTTTGCTACTTCTATTTTCTTATATATAAAAAGGGAAGACATCAATACTTTTCTCATGGACTCTAAGGGAACAGTACGCTATTGGCTTGCTATACACTGAATATAGCCTGTGGCACCCCTGCCCTGAAAGCTGCCACCTCACTAAGCAAAGCACTGGGGATGACAGCACTAGGACCCAATCTGAGAATAATCAAGACTGCTTCCACCATAGATTATGGCACTGCTTACCTCAGTCACTACCGAAAACTCAAGTCTTTCTGGATCATCTATTTTCATCTAAATTCTCATCCCAATACTGATCAATATTTCCCCTGATCTGAATTAAATCCCCACCTGTGTCCTCCATCTCAGACCTTTCCAATCCATTCTTTTGGACTTACATTTTATGATTTGCAGGCTTCTATAGTCTTAACAACTCCTCTCTTGACTTAACTGAAATCCAGCTAGTCTGAAATATTCTATTTCCTCTGCAGCCAGTCAACAAACTTTCCTCCTCTGAGGCAAACACAATCTGGCTATGCAACCTTCTTTCTGCACTTTTTGCTATCACCTGTTGACCATGTTCCTTCACTCACTGAAAGCTCTGGCACCTGCTTCATAGTCCTCTCATTCACATGGGTGACATGCAATGCCACAGCCTCTCAATTCTTGCCCTTCCTCAGTGACCTGTTCCTCTACTTCAGTATCATACCTTGAACCTTGTCATCACCAGTAAAGGAAATTACTAATTAAAACACTCTATTCTCTGATTATCTGTCTTTCCCAACGTATTTCAATTAAAATGCCAACCTATTAATCCATTACTTTCTCAACATCCTATCTTGTCCTCAGACTCTTCCTATCTTCACTTTTTACTTAAGCCACAGCCCATCATTATAATTACTTTAGAGGTCATGGTCCATCATTATAATCACTACCTTGCAAATATTTTAAAACCCTCTCTCTCCTTTTTGAACTTACTCAAAGTCAAACCCTGAATGAATTCAACCTCTACTTTCTCATTCCTTGTACCTTAACAGTTGAAAATTACTGCGGGGAAAATCTGACAACTTAGGTAGATTAGTGTCACTTTAGATGAACTAGTAGATCCAAGTGGGCAATCTAATGTTGTCCAGCATTCTCAGCCATATTTCTACTCTCTGACAGCTCTCCCTTTCTTTCTCCTCAAGTCTTTCCTTTCTTCACTGTTAGCCAGTGACCTCAACCTTATACCCTGAGAAAACAAACCAACAGTGGATTAACTATATTATTCTTTCACAAAATCTAAAATCTATCTATAGTTTACATCCAACTTTTCTTCCTCTTCTGTTACAACAAAGGAAATGTTCTTGTTTTTATAAAGGGTGAATTCCTTAACTCACACTCAAAATCCCAATTCTTTTCATCTTTCTTAAAGAATTATCTTCTTTGGTTATGAACTCTCTGTCCCTGCCTCAACAATCTCTCAACAATTAATTGGATTCACCAATTTAATCTAACCTGGTGTTCTCAAATGTTTTTGGTCACAGGATCCCTTTTCACATCTAAAAATACTGAGAAACCCAAAGAGCTTTTGTTTATGTGAATTATAGCTGTTGATATTTACCATATTATAAGTTAAAGCAAATTTTAAAAGTAATTTACTTTGAAATAAAAGTAAAATTTTTATGAAAAAAAAAGACTTTTCAAAAAAGTAGTGAAAAGAGTGACCTTGTTTCATATTTTTGCAAATCATTTTAATATCTGGCTTAACAGAAGACATCTGGATTCTGATACCTATGTGAGCATTTATTCTGTGGGACTATATTGTTTTGGATTAAGCATATGAAAACTGTCCGCATACAGATATGCAGTTAGAAAACAGAGATGTACTCAAGTCATTTTTTTCAGATAATTGTGGATATTATTCTTTGATAATATACTAAATTTGACAAGGTTATGCATAATATGGGTTTTGAAATCATATCAAAGAACTTTTTGTACTCTGTTATATGAAATCCACTGGTTTATTTTACACTTTGAATGCATGTTTTACCCATGCATGAGTTTGTAACATCATGCATCGGTCATTTGGAAATACTGGTTCACCAAGTTATAAAGAATTTTCAAATATTAAAAAAAAAGTCTTGGGAAGCTGTCAAGCTCAAGGTGGTATATACAAGTTTTCCAAAATTCTGGTTTTTGCATGGAACCTCAATTTTATCATCACCAACAAATGCTGTTAGTTGTTTTCCTTAAAGTGACAAGTTTTACTTCATTAATTTTCAAGGAAAAAAGTCTGAATAAACACAGTTTGTCTGTCATGTTTTCAAGTAGAAAAAAGTGTTCCAAAAAGAAAGCAAGCTGTTCAGCTTACAACTCAACAACTGCCTAAGAGCTTCCACTCAAGACAACCACCAAAGTGCTTTATGCAGACTTCCCATTTTGTCATACAGAATGTTAAGCTACATACATACTTCAAGCATCAAGATTTAATAAAGTTAATAGTTTTTAATACTTCATAAAGAACAACCTTCAACAAGCCTGGCTTTTTTTTTGCTTTAAACTTCAAATGTGTAGTGTTGAAAAATACAGAGATAGCAGTTTTGTGCCACTGCCTTGACTTGTGCTAAGTCAACAGCAGTTGACCCACCATTACTTTGGTACCACAAGTGCAAATGTCAAAACAATAAAAAGGCAAAAAATGACAGTGTGAAAATAGTTTTGATCTCCTCAAAGAACCACGTACATTTAAGCCATCACCATCTTTTGCCTGGATGACTATAAGAGTTCTATAACTAATCTCCCCGCACTCACTCATCCAATTCCCTCTCTCCTCTGTTGCCAGACTGATTTTTCTTGGATCTCATTATCTGCTATTTAAAACTCTTCAAAGGCTTCTAATTGTTCTTAGAAACAAATTCCTTATAATAGCCGATAAGGCTCTACATAATTTAGCCCCTGCCTACATTTCCAAATTGTTTTATCCCCTCCCCTGATTCATTAAGTTCCATTCACACCAAGTCATCTCTTATTTCCTTGAAAAACGACCCTGTATAAAGAGTGCACTTCCTCTGTTTCTTCCTACAGCATGCTATTTATCAAACTCAACTTAAACATCACTGTTTCCTAGAAACCTCCTTGACCACCCAATCCAGAGGAGGTTCCCCTCTAGTTGTTCTCTTGGTTTCCTTTGAAGGACTCCTAGCATTTGCAAAGAGTTGTTTACCTGTTTGTCTTTTGTGTCCCCATCCCCAGTGGAGCGCAAACTTCATAAAAGCCAGGGAGCACTTCAATCTCATTCTATACATAGTGGGTATGCTAAATATTTGTTGAATCAATGGATACATTTCTCAAGTATTTATATTAACCAATCATTCTAATGTGTTTAGTTATAGAATACTATATTAATCAGCCTGTTATCAAAATTGAAATTCTGACTACTTTAATGAATAAGAAATTATACTGGGTCTTACATTGAAAAAAAAAAAAAAGACTCTGGCTTTCACCTTCCTATTTAAGATTCTTGAACTTACCATGTGTGGCTTCTTGGTAACCAGGTATCTTTGCCGACTTTTTCAATACAAAATTTTTGAGGCCCATTACTTCCTAAATCAGGAAAATAAGACAAAATTTATCTGGTCCTTTAAACTTTTTGGTTTTGATAACTAGTCAAATAATAGAACTTGTCACATAGTCAACCTGAATGATACAGAATAAACTACAATGTAAGTTACTTCTGCCTAGAGAAGCTTCTTATTGCTGCAAAGATCCAGCAATAAGAATTACAAAGTGGAAAGATAAGTATTTCTACAGAATCTTGCTCCCTTCACAAAGCAATGGCCAACCAGGCTTTGTGAGCAGACTTTCATTTTTGTCTTACAAGTGTATTCAATATTAACCATTAATTTGTCTTTCTTCTGGTAGATGCCCTACATAAAGCACAGAAGAATAATCCTTAGGTTCAAGTCTGTTGTATGTCTAAATGCCATTATTATCCCAAAATTATCTACAGAGAAACTGCATTTACCCATGAGCTCAGCAAATCCTCCTAGAGGTAAACGGCAGGTTCCAGTGACAAACTGCAGTAGTCGCATTCTTACTTCATTGTCTGTCTCTTTCACAAACTGTGTAACAAAATCAAATTTACTTTAATATAAAATAAATACTAGATTATCTTCAATAGTGAAAATAGTAGAGCCTTAAATTATTCTTAAATTTCTTCTGGAAACTTAAGAATTTAACTTGAAGAAGAAATTTAACACAAACTAGTTTTAAAACATATGTGGTAAGTGGCTGCAGCATTTATCATTTATTCAGGCTAGGCACTATGCTCAGTACACTATCAATCTTACTTCAATTAATCCTCACAATCACACCATAGGTTGGCCACTATTGTTATTACTATATCCATCTTACAGAGAGGAAATGGAGGCCTAGAAAGGTTGTCATTTGTCCACAGTCAGACCACTGACCAGGGCAGATGTTGTGGCTGGGCTACACTATTACAGCTATCACCTGTTGAGGGCTCCTGCCATGTGCTGTGCCATATGCTTTTTGTGTATTTGGCCCTCACAACAATATTATGAGATAGCTACTATCATTAGCATCCGCACTATACATGTATGAAAATGGAAGCCTGGAGAGGTGAAATAATTTGTCCTTCTCAAACTGCTAATAAGTAGCAGAACTAACATTTGAACTCAGGTCTGGTTGAGCTCTAAACCACTGTTATCCTGACCCGAGCCAACTACCCTTCTCCGCTGTAAGCTACCAAAGATGAACAAATACTTCCCAACTGCCACTTTCAATAGTTTGTTGTATTTTCTTCCACTAAACACCATTTTCCCAACTCTGTTCTTCATACTTGAAAACCTAAAGTATGCATTCTTCTAAAAATATATCTAGTTCACAGACTATCTCTTTTCAAAGTGGACATAAATGGGTAATGTGAAATACTGATCTGAATTGGTCTGAGTATCTTACAACAGAAGGCAAGGAACTTAGGGAACAGTCTGAGAGTAGAAATGTATCTTAAAAACAGGGACTAAACTTTAGCTAACAATAGGACAAAATGTTGTGCTAATTATGACCAAAACTGTTTCTGCACAGAATTGTGCTGAGGCAACATATTTCATCCAGACAAAGAAATACAGCTTATTACCAGGTCTGGCATAAACCTCACCACTGTCCCCAAAACAAACCCAATTCAGAAAACACAACTATTCATTTGGATTTACATAACCCAAGGCTTAAGCTCCTCGGGTATATAAATACAAAGTCCAAAGGGAAAGTAAGGGAACAAAAGGAGTAAGGAAGCTGGTAATAAGCCTAAAAGGGAAGATTACAGATACCTGCACATATTCTGTATGGGATGCAATTCTGATGTTTTAGGCTTGAAAATACAGTTATTCCTACCTTTTTGTTTATTTCTTTATTTTTTTTTTACAATAGATAATACATGCACATAGTGCGGAACTCAAAGGCAGTAGAAGGGCATAGCAGGAAGAGCAGCCCACACATGCACCTCTGCCTCAATGTCAGCTCTCCTCTGCAACTGCTGCTCACGTGCCCTCTACCTTTACAGATGCTGTATTCATACACTAGCAGACCCTTTCTCTATACAGAATATATATTTTCCTTTTAACCAAATAATATACACACCTTTTTTCCCTTAATATTGTATTGAAAAATATTATTCTCCAATATTTTTGTTAATTTGCATTAAGAAAAAGAATGATGACAAGGTACAGAATTACATAATGGATATATTACAATTTATTTACTCAGTTCCCCCTGATGGACATTTAGGTGTCTCAAGTCTTCATTAGTGTACCAATAATGTAGCAATAAATACTCTGGTATGAGCCATTTTGCATATGTGAAGTGTATCCATAAGATAAATTTCTACAAGTGTCCACACTTCTTTAAAGTATGGAGCAATAAACACATGACATATCCTTATGAAAAGATGCAACCTTTGGAAAATCTTTCTATAGTAACAGAAAAACCCAGGCTTTTCACCTGAAAGTGAAACAGTTAAGCACAAGTACACCAGATGTTCAGTTACTAAGTTGCTCAAATGAGTCTCAATTAGTAAATTTATGTGGATAATATCCCTGGCCTAGAGATTTTAAATTTCAAACAACACACAAACACAAACAAAAGAAAGGAGAGGGAGAGAGAGAGAAAGAGAGAGACAGAGAGAGAAAGGAGAGAGAGGAAAGAAAAGTCATTCCTGGACATTATCCTCTAGATTGTTCTAATTCCCTGGCATATTATCACCTTTAGAGGGAATTAAGTATCTGCACTGACTTTCTCATTAAAAACATACTTCCTCATTTACTTCTAGAATTAAGTGGAATTTATAGAATACTTTCATACTACTAGAAAAAAATGTTATACCTACAACTATTACCATTAAACTATTATTTAAAGAAGACAGTCATTTATTCTTTCATTTAGGAAATAAGCAATGGAAAATCCTTTAACAAGTATTCACACTATCCACTTCTGACTTAAAATTCAAAGACTAAATACCATGTCTAAAAGCAGTCTCAACTTTAAAAGTGAACTGTTTTCAAACCCCCGTTTCATTAGAAAATATTTTGAGTACTTTGATTCAAAAAGATAAAAGCAAATACCTGCCAAAACCAGATGATTTGCTTGCTGTTTCTGGTATAATGTCGATACACGGTGTTTCTCTGCCAATCTGCTAAGTCAACCTCCTGCATGCCACACAACATGACCTGGGAAAGGAGCACAGTATCAGGTCACAGTAAAGATTTAGTGAAGAGAGTAACCATATGACTGAAATCTGCTAATGTCCAGCTATGCACATGCATAATTATGTAAACAGCTATGTGTACATCAAATAAAGGTCACAGTAAGCTAATCCAACAAAATTTGTGGCAATTTAACATGCAGAATTCTATGGTACTTTATCTTACCCATGTTTATTGAACTTAAACTGAAAACATTTAAAGTAACTATTCATCAAGAAAAACATCAGCTGTGTGCCAAAACAATCTCTTTTACTATAAATATATCCCAAATTAGATATAAAAATTACAAATAAGTTTCAAACATAAATTTCTAGTTCTTTTTTATAAATCTATGCTACCTTATCTATTTAAAATTAAAAATATACTAACCTCTTGTTATTCATCTATCCAGGCTTTGGGAATAAAATATTCTACATACGTGAAATTTTCAAATAACTCCAATTTATTATATATGGGATGAAAACTATTTTTGGCATAATAAAATAAAAAGTATAATACTTAATTTATTTCTCATAAGTCAACTATGATCTATAATTTACATACAATAAAATGTGCATATTTTAAGTACAGAGTTAGATGCTTTGATAGATGTACACACCTGTGTAACCACTACCGTAATCAAGAGGTAGAATATTTCCATTGTGTCCCTTGTCGCAGTTAAAACCACCATCCTTATCTTTGGCTCTAGGTGATCAACGATTTCACCACAGACTAGATTTTTGAGAATATGAGACAATACTAAACATATCCCCCCTCTTTTCTGTTTTCTTTTCCCGCTTAGCACAATGTTTATGAGATTCATCCACGTTGTTGTGGGTACCAGTACTTCTTTCATATTGCTGAGTGGTATTTCATTATATAAATATACAACAATTTATTTATCCATTCCCTTGTTGATGGACATTTAGGTCACTTCAAATTTTTGATTTTGATGAATAAAGTTGTGATGAACACTTATGGAAAAATCTTTGTGTGAAAATATATTTCGTTTCCACATGAGTAAACACCTACTAGTGGAACTGCTAGGGCATAAAGCTGATGTATGTTTAACACTGTAAGAAACTACCAACAGTATCCCAAAGTGGTAATTCATTTAGTTTGAATTTGCAATTCCCCAATGACTAGTGAGCATCGAATGTTTACGTGCCATCAGTATAGCTTCTTGGGCTTCCCTGGTGGTGCAGTGGTTAAGAATCCGCCTGCCAATGCAGGGGACACGGGTTCGAGCTCTGGTCTGGTAAGATCCCACGTGCCACGGAGCAACTAAACCTGTGCGCCACAATTACTGAGTCTGCGCTCTAGAGCCTGCGAGCCACAACTACTGAAGCCCGCGCGCCTAGAGCCCGTGCTCCACAACAAGAGAAACCACTGCAATGAGAAGCCTGCGCACTGCAACGAAGAGTAGCCCCCGCTCGCCGCAACTAGAGAAAGCCCACACACGGCAACGAAGACCCAACACAGCCAAAAATAAATAAAATAAATAAATTTATTAAAAAAAATACACAGCTTCTTTTGTAAAGTGAGTCTTTACTCACTTTAAAAAAATTGTCTTTTTACTGAGTTGCAAGTTTTTAATATATTCTGGATACAAGACCTTTGTCTCAATAGTTTCTCTCAGTGTGTAGGTTGCCTTTTCATTTACTTAACAGTGTATTTTGACAGGAAGTTTTTAGTTTTGATGAAGTCCAACATCCTTTGTGGGTGTGTGTGGTCTACTGCTTTACTGTGTTCTTCCTAAGACACTTCTGTCTACACTAAGATTTTTCTATGTTTTCTTTTTAGCTTTCATATTTATATTTGATTTATTTTAAATTAATCTGTTTATGAGCTGAAGTAGGGGTTAAGATTAATTTTCTTCCATATGAATATCAAGTTGATCCAGCATCACTTGTTTAAAAGACTTTCCCTTTCTCCATCAAACTATATTACTTTTGATGAAAACCAATCGACAATATACATATGGGTCTACTTCTGGACTCTCTAAGTGTTCCACTGATCTCTTTGTCTATCCTTGCACAAATACCACACTATCTTAATTACTATGGCTTTATAATAATTCTTGAAATCAGGTAGTTAACATCCTACAAGCTTGTCCTTTTTCAAAATTGTTTTGGCTAATCTAGACCCTTTGCATTTCCTTGTAATTTTAGAACTAGCCTGTCAATTTCTATAGAGAATTCTGCTGGGATATTGACTGGGATTGCATTGAATATACAGCTCAATTTAGAGAAAACTGACATATTTACAATATTGAGTCTTCTAATACATAACATGGTATATCTCTCCACTTACTAAAGTCTTCTTTAATTTTTCTGAGCAATGTTTTAAGTTTTTACTGTACAGTTCCTACAGGCCTTTGGCTAAATTTGCTCATTTTTTTGATGCTTTAGTAAATGAAACTTTCAAATTTCAATTTCTAACTGTTTGCTGCTAGCATATAGAAGATATACAAATGATTTTTAAAATCACTGACCTTGTACCCTACAGTCTTATTAAATTCACTATTATTTCTAGTAGTTTTTTGGTAGACCCCTTAGGATTTTCTAAGTCAACAATCATGTTATCATCTGTGAATAAAGGCAGTTTTACTTCTTTTCAATCTTTTTTGCTTTTTGCGTCTACTTTTGCCTTACTGCATTGGCTCAGGAATCTGGTACACTGTAGAACAAAAGTGGTGAGAGTGGACATCTTTGCCTTGTTCCCAATGTCAATGAGAAATATTCAAGGTTATCACCATTAAGAATGATGTTAGGGTTTATCTTTTTTGTTGATGCCCTTTATCAAACTGAGAAAGTTGCCTTCTATTCCTAGTGTGATGAGAGTTTTTTAATAAAGAATGACTGTTTTATCTTCTTAAAGTTAAAACAGATTTTAACCTGTAAAAAGGGGCATGGCATGATTATGAATAACCATTATTTTGGATAATGGTGTGAATATCCCTTATTGTGGTATTATTCATGGTTAAGAGAGATAATGAATGGGAGTAGAAGAATAAGAGGAGAAAAGTCAAGGCAAAGCAAAACAAAACAACACAAATGTCCACTTTCTCACAGCTCTGTACTATGAGCTAAAGGTAAATCAGTAATCAATAAGGGCTTTAGTCTCCTTCTCTGTGTAAGGAAATTATCATATGGCCGAAGTATTTCACAAGGCTCTATGTAAAGACTGTAAACGCTGCCAAGGGTGATATAAAGTATGCACCTATTAATATCCTTCTCGATTTACTGTTTCAGTTTCATCTCAGCTCTAATGTCAGGCTCTTGCCGTAACATCCCTCTTTCACTGAGTGGGCCTCTAAAGCAGGAGTTCTTAATCAGGGGTATGGAATATTTTAGGTATATGCATTTCGAGTATACAGAGTTGTTTAATTTTCTTCAGATTCTTAATGAAGTCGGTGATTTAAAATATGATTAATACTACTCTAAAAAGTATCTTCCATGGGACTTCCCTGGTGGCACAGTGGTTAAGAATCTGCCTGCCAGTGCAGGGGACACAGGTTCGAGCCCTGATCCAGGAAGATCCCACATGCTGTGGAGCAACTAAGCCCGTGTGCCACAACTACTGAAGCCTGCGCGCCTAGAGCCTGTGCTCCGCAACAAAAGAAGCCACTGCAATGAGAAGCCCGCGCACCGCAACGAAGAGTAGCCCCCACTTGCCGCAACTAGAGAAAGCCCGTGCGCAGCAATGAAGACCCAGCGCAGCCAAAAATAAATAAATAAATTTATAAAAAAAAAAAAAAAGTATCTTCCATTCTACTAATGCATTTCTGCTAATTTGTGTAAGCAAGCTATTAAGAGATGTTAACCAGGTTTACAGAGTCTACAAGTAATTCAGGCTCAGAGTCCTGATTTTCATATACTTCCCACATCAGAGTTTCTAGAAGGCTAATTCCTACATAGGGATATTACTGTATAAAATCTAAAATGCTAATTTTTCATATGCACATTTGATTACACGAACAAACCAAGTTTCTTAATAGAGAACCAAAGATGGCTGAAGTTAAAATACTGCCCCCCAAAGGAGGTGGGGGGAAATGCAAACACCTTCCTAACGCCCTGCCTGTGTTCTAATCTATGTGGAGAAGACTTGGAGAATTCACTATAACTAATCATTAGGGAAATACAAATCAAAACCACAGTGAGCTATCACCTCACATCCATTAGAATGGCTATTATTAAAAACAAAAACAGAAAATAACAAGTATAGGCAAAGATGTGGAAAAGTTGGAAGCCTCACATACTTTTGGTGGGAATGTAAAATGGTGCTGCCGCTATGGAAAACAGTGTGGCAGTTCCTCAAAAAATTAACTAGAGAATTACCATATGATCCAGCAATCCCACTCCTGGGTATATATTCAAAAGAACTGAAAGCAGGGTCTCAAAGTGATATTTGTACACCCATGTTCATAGCAGCATTATTCACAATAGCCAAAAGGTGGAAGCAACCCAAAAGATCCATTGACTGATGAATGGATAAACAAAATGTGGTATATATGTACAATGGAATATTATTCAGTCTTAAAAAGGACAGAAATTCTTACATATGCTACAATATGGATGAACCATGAGGACATTATGGTAACTGAAATAAGCCAGTCACAATAAGACAAATACTGTATGATTTCACTTATATGAGGTAACAAGAGTTAGTCAAACTCCGAAACAGGAAGTAAAATGGTAGTTGCCTGGGGCTGGGGAGGAAGGGGAAATGGGGAGTTGTTTAATAAGTATAGAGTTTCAGTTTTGCAAAATGAAAAAGTTCTGGAGATTGGTTGCACAATACTGTGAATATACTTAACATTACTGAACTGTACACTTAAAAACATTCAAGATGGTAAATTTTATGTTGTGTGTATTTTATCACCAAAACAAAAAGAAAAGGAAAGAAAAGAAAAGAAAGAAAAAAAGCATTTCTGATATATTGTACTTCTAACAATTCTAAAGTACAGTTAAGACCACTAAGAACTCATGACTTAGAAATCTAATCTTTGGGGTAACTCACTACTAAACCAGGAGTTCCCCAAATTATTAATAAGGTTGCACTCACTCTTTAGGAGCCCTAACAGTTGGCATTGATTGATGATTCTGTGCTCATGACATCAGCACATTTTGGAGAACTTAAGACCCTTACCCAATGCTGGGATTTTAGTACCCCCTGAACATTTGGATGAATGAGAGAGAATTGAAGGTTGTGCCACAGGATTTTAAAACCTGTGGACATTCTTTTGTAAAAGTGTAACAACAGTTCCTCCTCCCATTAACATTCCCTATAATAGCATAATAAAAGATCCTAACCTCCAATTCTTTTTCATCAAAGTACTGCAGCCACTGAAGGGGAACAACCTCATTAAAACCATCCAGGAAAGCTTTGGTCTGTTCTTGTACTCCTCGAGAAAAACGCCACTCTGTCATTAAACTGAAAATAAAGATGGTATTTAAAAACAGGTAATTTGTATGTGAGGTAAAAGGCTAAAAACACAGAGTACTTCTTAACCATCATTAAAAAAGAAAGTGAAGAAAATCAGTATGCTGTATGAATCGTAGAATTCAAGAGAACACAGTTTCAAAACAAAAGTTGTGAGCACTAGTAAGAGTAAGTTAAAAAGGGAAAGTGAGATGGAATAGGAAATGAGCGTTAGAGTGCTTAGGCAGGTGTGGCTCCAGACTTGGTTTTGCTACGATCGAACAGAGCACCTCTGTCTCCTCATCTAGAAATGAAGAGGCTGCATGGGCTTTGTAAATTCCTTTTTTAGCACCAATGTTCTCTGATTTTTGATCAGGACAAAGGTAGGATGCATACAGCAGGTGGCAGTGGGAAAGTGAAGGTCATCATACATACTCTTATTTCAAGAACACTGGTACTGTTGAGAAGAACTTAAATGTATGTCAGAGGCAAAGGAACTGGGGTGGGTTTTTTTGTTTTTTTACTACATTTGATTTTGGAGCGGTGTCAGAGCATGTTTATGAATTGAGAGGAAGACTGAGTAGAGAGAAAATGATTAAAAAGGATAAGTGAAAGAGGGAATGAATGTGGAACATCTTCCCAGAGGCGCAAACAAGGGATAAAGGTAAGGGTATAGATAGTTCTAACATGCTCTAGTAGTTATAGAAATTAAGGTCAATCAGGTAATCACCTTACCCAATATATTCATCTTTATTCTCCTCCGTCACCAGGATATTTGAACCTCCCAACTTCAGGTCATGTGAAGTAACTTTTCCCAAAATCTCCATGTCAACAGAAAAGTACATTTCTAAGCCACATTCTTCAATGTTGTTGTCTCTGGGTGATATAAATATATACAACCACTAATTAACAAAATATGTAAAACTGATTTCATGAAAATACCTTATTGAAAGATAAATCTTCAAACCTTATCCAGATAAGGGAATTATAAAATTCAGTATCAATAGATTCCAAATCCTTAATAGTCAGTTTTTTACTTAGCATACGCTTGTAGAAGGGTAAAGAGAAACCAGTATCAATGAACTTTCCATGAAAAAGTGCCTGCCAAGAAAAACAAAAAATGTTATTTAAAAAATTACAAAGTAACAATTTTCTTATTCAGAGCACAATGATAACAGAGAAATCATGAGGCTTTACAGGCAAAAAAAGTAATAAGTAATCAGCATAAAGCATGAAAACTAAAATATTATATAAAATGCTAAGTATGAAAAACAAATTTACAGAGTTAAAACAGCATCTCTTTAACTGAGGTCAAACACTTAGCTCTATCATGTCCTACCCAAAACTGTAAAAGAGGATGACAATGGAGCTTTATCAAACCCCCACTCTTTCTAATATGTTTCACAAATTACATTAACCCCACTGGATGGAGAAATGAAGGCATCTCAGGGCCCCCGTGCATGCACCTGGAAAGACCCCACCCCCGCTTTCTTATCCCACAGTTGCCTAAGAGATCTTCAAGACTAACCCCGTCATGCCTTCACTCCTATTCACAAGAGTCAACGCAGGAAGTCCCAGACCTGCAGTACCTTGACTCTCACCACCATCTGCCTGTCCACTTTGATATCTGATTCCATGTCTCTCATCTCCCCAAACTCTCAAAACCATCTACTGTGTTTTGCCCTCTGAAGCTCATGATCCATCGTATTAGCAAAATCCCCCACATCCTCCACTCATTCTTTGAAGATCCTTTAGCATCTTGTTGTAACACAAATCTGGCATTTTTCTGAGGACCCTGCTTCCTTTCAAATCCTCTCAGCGGGGTGGCTGTTTCTCTCCTATCCTCCCTCATGTCACCAGGCCTAGGAATGGGGTGTGTGTTGCTTCTCGTTACTAATGTCACCTCCCTAACCCGCCCCAGCTTTCAAGCCCATGCCACCCCACTGCCTTCGTGGCTCACCACCCCCCGCCTCCTTGCTGCAGTCATCCTTAGGTCTCTGGGTTTCTCCCCTTTACTCCTTCAATGCTGTGTTTTTAGACATGACCACCACCATTTTGAAGATTTCAACATCTACACTGATGATTCTTTTACTACCCTGGCGTTATAGTCCTTTCCAAGATCTTAGTCTTTAACTTAGCTAAACATTCTCAACACCATACCCTAGACACTGTGATTGCTAGCTGCAATCCTGCATAAACTCAGTTCCAAACACCTAATTTTCCAGCTCACTGCCCTTAGCAGTAACACCAGCAACGTTTGACTCCACTGGGATCTAAAAAAATCAGGGAACCTGTTACCTTATCACTCTCTCTCTCAGCCCCCTCGTGAAGTTCTCTCTCCCCTTACTCAGTTTAGATTCCATCTTCAGTCATTAAAGTTACTCGCTTGTACCTTCAAATCCTGTCTCCCTGGTATAAAAATACAATACATCAATACCTTTGTATTTCTGGCAAAATCCAAAGCCTAGCTACATACAACTGTCCCCCCACTCCATGCCTATGCCTGGGCAGTGGAACATGCCAGAAGTGAACATGCAACCATGCTGACTGGTTCATGACCAACGCCCTCAAGTGGGAGCCCACTGCATTCAGTCTCCCGCTCTCCTAGACGACTATTTCATTCCTCAAGTACCTCCTCTCTCTGAGCTAATGATCTTGCTTTCTATTTCACTGAGGAAACAGAGCCATCATAAGAGAACTTTTGTGTGTTCCACCACATCTGCTCACTAACAGCATCTGAATCTATGTACTCTTATTATGAAGAAGCTCTCTATTACTTCTCTGTGCACTAAACAGATCTCCTCCTTGCTCTCCTATTCAAGGTCATTGCTCCCATATTCCCTATCTCGTTGACCTCCTCAAATTCTTTCTTCTCTTACTTATCATCATCAGCATATAAATGTTTTATCCTCCTCCTATTCTTGGTTCCTTACGTACTTCTGGTTACTGCCCAACTTCTCTATAATCCTTTATAGCAAGCTTCTTTAAAAAGATCTGCTTATATTTGCTGTCTCCATTTCTCCTTCCATTCTCTCTTGATTTCACTCCCTCCAATCTTTCCTCTCCACTGCCCCTGAATATCATTCACCTGGCCAAGTCAAACGGTTACTTCTCAGACCTCATCTTGCTCAGCCTACCAGCAGTGGACACAGTTGACCACTTCCTTCCTTCTTGAAACACACTTCCTTCTTCCTTTGTCTTCTGGAAACCGTTCTTATTTGATTCTCCTATCTCCTCCTCTGCCTCAGCTCTTTTGCTGGTTCCTTCTTGTCTCCCCAATTTACATGTCCTTAAACATCTTCTCTGTCCACTTATTCTTTAAATGGTCACACGCCTTACCTAGATATCCCCTCATGGCCAGCCTTGTATATCCAACTACCTATTCTACATCTCCACTTGAGTGTCCGCAGGCATCTTAAACAAGCTGAATTCCAATTCTGGACTCCCTCCACACCCCACACGTCCTCTTGCCACAACCCTGCCGTCCTGGGAAATGGCAACTGCAAGCAGACAGCTTGGTGCCGTACTTGACTCTCTCTCACACCCTCTCACACCCTGCATCTAAATGGTCAGGAGACCCTGCTGGCTCCTGCAGAATATATCCAGAATCCAAAGCACGCCTCACTACCTCCGCTGCTATACCATTCAAGTCCAAGCCACTACTGCCGCTCACCTGGGTTGCTGCAAGTGGTCTTCCTGCTTCTCCTCCTGCATTCCTCTGCCCTCAACTATAGTCTCTTTCTACAAAGCAGGAAAGTCAGCTTAATAAAACCTAAGTCACGGGCTTCCCTGGTGGCGCAGTGGTTGAGAATCTGTCTGCCAATGCCCGGGACACGGGTTCGAGCCCTGGTCTGGGAAGATCCCACATGCCGCGGAGCGACTAGGCCCGTGAGCCACAATTACTGAGCCTGCGCGGCTGGAGCCTGTGCTCCGCAACAAGAGAGGCCACGATAATGAGAGGCCCGCGCACCGCGATGAAGAGTGGCCCCCGCTCGCGGCAACTAGAGAAAGCCCTCACACAGAAACGAAGACCCAACACAGCCAAAAATAAATAAATAAATTAAAAAAAAATAAAATAAAATAAAACCTAAGTCACATTATGTTACTTAGATTATGTCACTCCCTGCTCAAAACGCTTAAGGGAATTTCCCAAAGATTCCACACACTACCTCTCAACCTCATCTCCTACCACATTCACTCTCAGATACTCTGCTCCAGCTATGACATTTTTCATTCAAAAACGTACTTCCACCCAAGACCCATTTTTCTTGCTGTTCCCTATGCCTAGAATATTGTTCTCCAAAATATTTGCATGATTCAAACCCTTACTTTCTTCTTATTTTTGTTCATGTGTTACCCATCAGAGGCCTCCTCTAATCATATTAAATAAAAGAGCAACACTGCCTTTCCTTCAGTGCCTACTTATTTATTCTTTGCCTCCCTCTAACAGAATTTAGATCCCTGAGAACAGGGACTGTGTCTTTTTTTCATGGTTTCATCCCTCTCATACTATGATGCCACAGTAGGCACTCAATAAATATTTGCTGAGTGAATGAACAGACAATAAAGTACAAATAAATAAACACAAACACTTCTTAAGAAGGCCATAGTCCCACAAGACCTTCTGCAAAGCTCTGAAAATTCCAAAAACATTAATTGAGTTCAATTATTATACAACTCAGATTTTCCTGTTATAGAAAAGTGGTCGTACTATAATTAGGCTTAAATGAAAGGACTTTTAAAGACCAAGTGGCTATACCAATAATCTTCATATTCATAATCTTGATTTCACACAGGTACTCAAAAAATAAACTATATATTGATACCCTCTGGGCAAACTTCCTTGGTAAGAAAATTTGTCAACACACATAATCAAGGATAATGCATATAATTTTTTATAAAGTCCTCTCTAAAATACTTTTGAAATAAGCAAAGTTTAAATAAATAAATAGGTAATGGAAAGTCACGACTCACCATAGCAATAAAGCGACCAATGAAACAGAAGTACGAAAGATGGTCTGGATTAATGGTTGATGCTGGATTTATCTGTAGACAGTAGTTGTTCTTGCCAGCATACTCAAACAAGCAATACATGGGGTTCAAAACTTCATGTGAAAGCAAGAAAAACCATTCTCTACAAGAAAATAGGTCAACATTATTTTTAGCACCCATATGTATGAATTTAAAAACAGATCTTAAATACATCCATACATACATCATACCTCTGCTCAACAGCCTTTAACAACTCCGCTGTCCAATTCCTTAGCCCTCTATTTAAGTTTCTCTGCAATATAGCCCTCCATTCCAAGTTACCTACCAGTTCCTGAGTTGCCAAACTATAAACTTGGTGTTTCTGACATATAGTGTGCTTCTTCCTATGCCATATTTTTGTTTGTGTATGAATCCTCCACGTCAGCTCAGCCTATGGGGATCCCACTTTCTCTTTCAAGTCCAGCTTAGATCAATTCCCCTTTAGCAATTTTTTGAAGCAGTTTTCAGTGTATTTCAGTGTCTCAGTCACTGAATACTTTGTGGTAACAACCTCACAACAGTAGTCATTTTTCTGCACTTGACTGGCCCACTTGACCACTACATCCACCAGACTGTAAGCTCGTCAAAAACAAAAGCCATACCTCTATATGTTTTTTATATCTTTAACTCTCATAGGCATCCTACAACCTATATGCAATAGGTTTTAATAAATATTTGCTGGTGATACTGAGATACACAGCACTGCTGCTATGGAACAGTTTTAATTTTTTTTTGCCAATGCATTAAAAATGGAACTAAAATTTTAAAAGATGAAATCTTTAAATGTGATAGGCATTCTCTAACTTACTACCACCTAGTTTGCCTCATTTAAAAAAGTCCAGTATACAAAACCCAACTAGATAAAAGATTAACAATTTATATTACAAAATGAACTCAATTTGCAAATACTCTCTTCAACAGCAATTTCTTCTAATGCAGGGTTCCAAACTCAAATGTCTACAGGTATCAGTAAGTGAGTACAAGGGGCTTCCTTCTCTGCATGGGCTGACATTCTCTACTTAGCCACAACTCCCTATTCCTCATTGTATCCCTGATAAAAGTTATGATCAGTCTTAAGGAAGAATTACTTCCAGGCATATAATCATAGTCATTAGACAACTTGGCAGTGGTGGGCAGGAAGTGAAAAAGAGTGTATGCTACCCTATAGGGGAAGAAGCTACTCTGATTCAGTCAATTGATGCCATGTGAGAAGGTGGGGCAAGTGATTTTAAAGATAAGCCAGAAATCTTGATTCACAGGCAAAATCTAGTGATTTCCTTTAATGTCGTTAAATAATGTAAAAAAATTTAAAATCACAATGGGGGGCCATCACTATGCAGGCTAGATCTGGCCTGGCAGCCTGTTTACAAATGTTTTTCTAAAACTTTTAAAACACAATCTTGGAAACTTACTGAAGGGTAGAGAAGGGAGTCTAAATCAACTGAAAAATGATAAACACCAATTTATAAAACGAAATCCAGTCCCAACATAAGTAGCTGAACCAAGTCGACTTCACACTGTAATGAGGCAGAAGTAAGACATGTACCCAGGGAAGAGGACGGAACAGATCTAGTGAGAATGTGTTTAGACACAAAAACTAGAAATAAAATTCCCAGTTGTTGCAGATCACTTTTAGCAAACAACAGCCCAGAGAAAACTGAGTAAATTCAAAAAAAGAATGACTACAACATGGCATCTAACCTATACTCTAATGGTAAGAAAAAAGAAGGAAAAATTCTAACTAGCAAGAGGCAAAGAGTTCCCTTTTAACATATTCTTCCATATACTCTCAAATGAACTAAAGAGTTACAAGAGGTTGAAAAAATTATTAGACGACAAATGAGCTAGCAGAGCCTATAGAAGAAAACAGTAAAACCACTAACAATGAAAAATCACATTAGAAGCAGCAAAATGTAGGGCAGTACTGCAAACAGTGACATGAGGATAGGCTTCAGAAAAATCAAACAAAATGAAAAAGCACAAAGATAAAAATGATCAGAGAAAAGTTGACAGACATGTAAGACTGACAAAGGAGATTCCACATACCCATGATTGATGTTTCTGAAGAAAAATGGAACAAATGGAACAGAAAAAATATTCAAAGACATAATAGAAGAAAATTTCCCTTAAATTAAGGAAGATCTTAATATGTTTCTAAAAAAAGATATAAAACAACCAACAATGAAATTAATGAACTTCAAAGAAAAGGCCTATGTGGGCACCCAGAGGAAAAAGCTTCCTACAAGGTGCTGGCCTCCCACTTCACAGTGCTTACATTCAATACTAGAAGACAGGAAAACAATGTCTACAGAGTACTGGAGGAACTAGTGTTGTGTGAGAAACTTATATCTAGTGAAGTTGTTGTTTAAATACAAAAGCAACAGAAAACACGTTCTCAAGCATGAAAAACTACAGGAATACATCACCCTTGTGAACTCCTGACTAAACCAAAACCAATACATGAATCAAAATAAAGAATTTGGGAATAAGAAAAACATGGTGTGGAGTAACTGACTGCATTAAAACCATCAAAATATAAAATAAAACCCAAACAGTTAAGGTAAAAAAGGGTTCAGATAAGAATGTGACTGTTATAAAGTCAGACACTGTAAAAATAATACCGTATTTCATTTCTAAGATATACCTTTCTTTTTAATGTCTGAACATTTCTGAAATTGAGACAAATCACAATAGATGTGATATGAATATCCACTGTGACAGGTAGTGTTTCTTTTCTGAAAAAACTTAATAATGTTTTAGATGAGAAAATATGTTAATACAACCAGTTCTGATAATCCCACATATATACCTCCACCAGTTGTACCGAGTCCCATATCTTTTTTAAAAGCCAGCTGTACTAAAATTGTGATTATGTAATTCTGTACACCTGTGAAATATCAGTTCAAAAAGAGAATTGTTTCTATGAAAAGTTTAATACTTTGCAAATATTTAATGCAAGTGTTTTACTAAAAAATAAATTGCTGTCAAATTAGGTTTGGGCAAAGCAACTGAGGGGAAAAAATTAAATAAAAAGGATTGCCCATTCTTATTGCTTCACAAGTGCCTGTTAACAATATACTTAGTGAATGTGGAAAACTTTATTCTCAAAAGGACTCAAACTGGATTAAAAACACAAACATAAAACCAGCATAAACTGATATAATAGCAAAGAATAAGAAACAACCTTATGGATGCTGATCCATTAATTATGCTATCTCCAGTCAACGGAGTACTGTGCAACCATTACTATTAGCTCTATATGTGATATGGAAAGATGTCTATGATATACAAAATAACAAAATCAAGCTGCTATATTGTGCATACTGTATGATCAATTCTGTTTAAAAAAACAGCAAATATGTATGACATCACACATATATTCAAATTTATATACAGTTGACCCTTGAAAAACATGCTTTGAACTTTGTAGGTCCCCTTATATGTGGATTGTTTTCAATAAACATAGTACCTGTATTTTCATTTTACAAATCTTTAAATTAACTAAGTGTGGGGAAAAGTTTGTGTTCAATTAGAGATAACAGTGTGTGGAATCAAAAGAACTAGGGTTTGAGTCCAGATTCTATCCAAACTGCTTCAGCTTCCTGCCCTTGGGTGAGTCACTTATCAATTCCTTTGTTTTGTTTTGTTTTTAATTGAAATATAGTTGATTTACAATATTGTGTTAGCTTAAGGTGTACAGCAAAGTGATTCAGTTATATTTTTTTCAGACTATATTCCATTATAGGTTTGTACAAGATACTGAATATAATTTCCTGTGCTATACAGTAAATCCTTGTTGCATATCTATTTTATGTATAGTAGTTTGTATCTATTAATCCCATACTCCTTTGTTTCTGAAGCAGAGACAGCAGTACGCAGATTTTTGACAATGTAGGGGTCGGCATCCCTAACCCCCATGTTTTCAAGGGTCAACCAAATAGGCAGAGAAAATGTACAGGGTAACCAACATAATAATAATAATGGTTACTGCTAGACTTATGTGAATATTTCAATTTTTGTTTTTAAAAATAATTTTGCATTGCTGTTGAAAAAATGTATCATTTCAAGAATATATCCACTGCACACAATGGAGATACACTTATTTCAAAGCAGATATGTTTTTTATTTTACCTTGCTAGACCACCATAATCAAGTCCTTCTTCTCCTCTAAATATTACATATAATCGCCTCCTCAAGTCATAGGGTTTTAATGCCATAATCTAATTAAAAACAAAAACAAGGATATTTAATCACTCATGTATAACACAAGTTTCCTCCAAAACAATTTTATTTAAATTTCATCTGTATTTTCAAAAATTACACATTTCCTTACCTCATACAACAATGCTTTTAACTCAAGAGATAACTGGTTTGTTCGACAAACTAGCAAAGATGTATCTTACTCTCCTAAGCTTTCTCTGATACACTTTCATAAATCTCTTTCCCCTCTTCTGGTATTAAATGGTAGTTCTACTTTGGGTTAGTAGCAAGAGAGGAACAGTTTGACACAGAAAAGTTTTTAAGGTTAGAAAATATTCCCTCCTCTGTCACTCTCCAAATTTTACCAGAATCTTGTAAAAGGTGACTTGTAAATTTTTTTGACTAGCAACACTTAATGAGAAGCAAAAGTTATTGCCCTGGGTCCTACTTATACCACACATTCCATTTCTCAGTAGGAACGGAACTCAGCTATTGTGAAGAATTATTTATAAGATTATAAATTTAAGCATAAAAAAGTATATCTTAAAATAGTATCTGTACCAAATTTTTATAATCCTTAAAGGCTTATACTAAGGTTACTAGTAAATAGGCTTTACTTCTGGATAAAAATGAATTACTTCCCAAAGCCAAGACTGGTCTGGGTTGGGGCATAGCTCACCAGCAGGCCTCCACTTCACAGGAAGTCATTGGCTCAGTCTTGCACAGCACAATTCTCCCCAAGCCAGGGGACAAAGCAAAGTAAAACCTACCATGAATTTAGATGTGCACTTACTTACTAAAACAAAGTTCACACAGAGCTTGGGACTAGCTAAGAATTTATCAACTCAAACCAAAAAAAGTTTTGATAATAAACAGCTATATTAGTATCTTGTCCAAACTCCAACAGCTATTAAAATGAAGCTAGGGTTTGAACATCACTGACTTGAGAGAGTTGTTATTCCATTTTGGCTTGTATACATAAAAGTCCCTATGTACCTGTACACAAAGGGAATTTTAGTTCATCATTGTAATACTTCGGGAGAGGACTGAGAAGAAAAATTCTCGACCTCACCAGAAAAAAAAGAACTGACAATATTTTGACTTTTCATCTTTATTCAGTAGATGATTCAGGAAAGATAGACCTATTACATTCATTTATTCATGCACAGAATGTTTATTAATACCTGCTATGTGCAAGACACTGTTCTAGGTACTGTGCACAGCAGCAGTAAATTTAAGAGTTGTGATCTCTTGGAGCTTCATTCTAGTAAGGGAGATAAACGAAGTGTGTCAGGCAGTGTTAAGTGTTAATAAGAATGAAGTACCATAAATGGCTAGAATGGCACTGTGAGGGAGGTGAGCAGAGAACTGCCATCTTAAATGGAGTGCTCCGACAAGGTCTGAGATCATGACGCTTAAACAGAAACCGAGAGGAGGTGAGAATTAACATTAGGATTATTAGAGGAACATTTAAATGGAATACAGTACCTATAGCAATCTAATTTTAAATAGTTTAGTAGCATTATCATGTCTTTTTTGTTTGAGTTAATAAAGTCTTACAAAAGTAAATAAGTGTCAAAATGTGTCAACTTGTTCCATAAGCTCTTTAAGCTTTCTTTTAGTAATCTAATTCACGGCAGGATGATTTTGTCTCTCAGCCTAGGTACCTGTGCCTGCAAAATGGAGATAATAACAGGAGCTATCTCAAAGGGATGTTGTGAGGATGAAGTAAATGAAATGATAAATCCAAGGTGCCAGTGCTAAGCATATGGCAGTCACTCAATACATGATGGGGTTTATTATGACTATTATTGTAATGGACACTCAGTAAGTGGTAGTCATTGTTACAGTTGTGTTCTGAATGGTTTAAAATTTCTAAGCCCTAACTCCCTTTAGATATACAGAATACAGTGACTCAAGTTGTACAGTCTCTCTCAGTATCCAAGGTACACTGGTTCCAGGACACCCCCACAGTTACCAAAATATAAGGATGCCCAACCTATGCATATCTTCCCATATATTTTAAATCATCTCTAAATTACTTATAATACCTAATACAATATAAACACTACATGAATACAGGCATGCCTTGGAGATATTACAGGTTTGGTTCTAGACCACTGCAATAAAGAGAATATCAAAATAACTCAATCTACAAGAATTTTTTGGTTTCCCAGTGCATATAAAAGTCATGTTTACACTGTATTATAGTCTATTAACTGTGCAATAGCATTTTGTCTAAAAAGACAATGTACATACCTTAATTTAAAAATACTTTATTGTTAAAAAAAATGCTAACTATCATCTGAGCAAGTCATAATCTTTTGGCATTAGTAAATCAAAGACCACTGATCACAGATCACCATAACAAATTAATAGTAATGAAAAAGTGGAATATTTCAAGAAATTATGAAAATGTGACACAGAGACACCAAGTGAGCAAATGCTGTTGGAAAAATGGTGCCAAGAGACCTGCTCAACACAAGGCTGTCATAAACCTTCAATTTGTAAAAAACACAGTACCTGCAAAGCGAAACAAAGTAAAGCACAATAAAACAAGGTATGCCTGAATTTGCTGGCTGCAGAAAATTCAAATTTTGCCTTTCGAAACTTTCTGGAGTCCCCCCCCTTCCATGCCACCCTGGAATATTTTCTATCCACTGTTGGCTGAATCCATGGATGCTGTACCTGCAGATACAGAGGGCTGACTGTACAATTTTATTCTGATAACATCTTTCTTACCTGTTGAAAGGAATCTTCGAACAATGTCTGCCGGGACACATTGATCTTTACATGACTGGGTAGTGCATTAGACTAAAAACAAAAATAATATCGTAATATCATGTAAGTTACAGGACATGTATTGGATAAAGATAAAACTAAATGATTATGAACAGAAGATTTATTTACCACCGTAGTACCTGGCACAAATAACGGAAGTGAGCAAGTTTCCACCTAAAGCTGCGTTCATAAGCAATCTGTGGACCACCTTTAGTTCTAAAGAAAAACAAAAACAAACCATATGTTAATTCATAATAAAGCTAGATATTTAACATTTAGTATGAAATTGGAGTGTACCAGGATCCTACAAATGACCACAGGAAGGTTACTTGTTGGGACAGAAGTAAAGATATATTTAGTGGGCCAACAGAGACTTGAGCAATGAGGACACACAACATACACAAAGAGGGAGATCATGTGTATGGATGGATCTTTTGTAAAGAAAGTTAATTAATGTGCCAAAAGGATGTAACAGCAAACTTAAGAATTGCATGCAAGCAAAAGCATCTTTTGGAAAAAAAATGAAAACATTTATAGAAAAACAAAAACCAATTTGTCATTAGCATAACAAACTAAAGGGTAATAGTAAAAAATATTTTTTTAAGAAGAAGGGGTACAATCCCAGATAACAGAGTGGAGAAGCAGGAACAAAATTAAATATGTTGGTAACTCCAAATAAAACAAAAATGTATAAAACAGTGATAGTATGTGATAGAATTTAAATATTTATGTATATGATACATAGTCATAGTTAGCTTAACAGGAAAGGTTTCCTCATATTTGGAAAACAAATATTAAAAGCCAGTACTATTTGAGACAAAAGTCATAAAACATAAATCGTATTCATCAGTTCATTCAGTCCCATGTAATTAATTCTTATTGATCCTGATCTCTTGTTAGCAGTTTATGAAGCCATCAGGTTTTCCACTAGAATTCTGTAATTTCTTACCCAGTTTGGTGGTATGATTTAAAAGTTATCAGAAACCTGTATTTGTAAAAAAGTCCTTTCTATGAACCTTCTTGAAGATCTTCATTTTTGTAAAAGCATCAGAGTAATATAAATGTCAAAGACTTAAAATGGCATGGTTAAAGACCTGATTACAATGCAACTGACCACGAAATTTGGTTATTTATGCAACATACAACATCTTAAGATAATAACTAAAATTATGACATAACATTATACCAGGACATATCCAATTTTAGGAACTGCATATAATTTCTAGAACATTTATATTAATAACATTTACCCATATAACCTAAGAAGGTTTATCATCACTCATTTGACAATGCTTTCCATGTAATTCAACATACCAAATAAATCTAATTAGTTTAATCTCTCTCTTTGAGATGTTTCAGGGAACTTCTGTAACATCCCAAATTTAGCTAGAGGTCAAAAGAATCCTTTTAGCACATTAAAGCTACCTTTCCATTGGGGGGGAAAAAATGTAAATCCACACAAAAGTGCTTTTGCCTGGCAAAAAAATATTAAAAAATAAATAAATAAAATAGATAATCAACAAGGGTACAGCACAGGGAACTCTACTCAATACTCTGTAATAACCTATATGGGAAAAGAATCTGAAAAAGAATAGATATATGTATATGTATAACTAAATCACTTTGCTGTACACCTGAAAATAACACAAAATTGTAAATCAAATATATCCCAATATAAAATAAAATTTTAAAAAATTTTAAAGAGATATTAAAAAAAACCTGACAGATTTTCAAATAATCCAGCAGTCCTAATAGAGTACTGTAGGGGAAAAAAAATGTTTCAAAGGGTTAATTCTCACTAGCATATTGAGATTTACATTATTATTAGAAAACAAAAATAAACTGACATTAGGATTTGCAGGAATGTAGATTGCGGGGGAGGAAAAAACCAACAGGCATGATACATGTCATCATGTAGGCATGATACCTACAATATAAAAATATAAAACTGAATTTTGTTGTAACACCAGGACTGGCAACAGGAATTGTCTGTGGATGGTATATGTCTGTGGATGGTATATGTTGCTTTTTCTACACTTTTTGGGAGGTCATGGTTTCAACCGCATTTTAGATTTCAACCATATATTAGATTGCAAAAATAAAAAGCTATGTTATTTAAAAAAATGAAAGAAGTTAGTTAAATAAAATACTAAAGTCTACTACTGACTATTTCAAAGAAAACTTCTTGACAACCCTTAAATCCAAGGAGGAGAAAGGCTCTATAGATAGAAGAGACACGAAAGGAAATTCTACCACATCTTAAAACTAATCTGAAATCGAAACAAGTATTACTGGAGAGAGTAAGCAAAGCAAAATTGAGTTCCTAGGAAGAAGTGATATCCGGTCACCCAGTTCAGCTAGTCAGTGAGGGAAGAAGCAGGGTGGGTGGCATGTAGGGATAGGTTCTAGTCACATTGAGAAGGCCTGGGTCTTTTGTCTATTGAGTGATAGCCTAAGAGAGAGGCATAAAGAACTTTCACAGTCTTAGGGAACATTTTGGAATGGATGGAAAATGTTCTCTTTTGTTGTCAGGTTCAAGTGAATTCATTCAACAAATATTTACAAAATGCACAGTATGTACCTGGCACTATTCTAGATAGTGAGAGTATTACTGGTTAATAAAACAGATTAAAATACCTGTTTCTGTGCAGCCTATGTACTAGTGAAGGAGACAGACAAGAAACAGAATGAATAAGTATACTATCAATATATATTTAGTGTTGGAAGGGGATAAATATCTCACTACTCCCACTCCTCAAGAAGGAAGAAAAGGCAGTGTAAAAAAGACAAGGAGTGAAGTGGGGAAGAATTTTTAAATTGTGAAAAGAGTAAACAGAGTAGTGTTCACAGATAAAGCAGTATTTGAGCAAAAACATGGTGGGCATAAGCCATATAGATAATATTGAGGGAAACAGCATACCAAGCAGAGGAAATGAAAGCCCAGATGTGGAAGCCTCAGATGTCTGAGGTACAGCTAAGTGGCCAGGGAAGCTGAAGCAGAGTGAATGAGAAGAAGTATCAGAGATGAGGTTGAAGAGATAATAAGGGGTCAGATGCCATAAGGGCTTGGAGGCCACTATAAGTACTTTGCTTTTCACTCTGATTGAGATGGAAACCACTGAAGGGTTTTCTGCAAAGGAATAACTTTTTACCTAAATTAAAAGAAACAAATTAAAAAGTCTTGCTGCTTTATGGAGAATAGTATTACATGAGGTGTGGGTAGAAAGCAGAGCAATACTTAGAGGCACCACTCCAAGTGAGAGAGCGTGGTAGCTTGGACCAAAGTGGTGGCAGTGGATGTAGCGAGACACAGCTGGTCCTGGATACCTTCTGAAGGTGAGGTAACTGGAATTCTTGATGGACTGTATGTGAGGTAAGAGAGAAAGAGTAGTCAAGGATAAGTCCAAGATTTCTGGCTCAAGCACACCTAAGAGTGGAGTTGCCTTCAACTGAGATGGAAATATCCCAGGTAGAACAAGCCTGATTGATGGCAGTTATCAGGAAAGAGTTATGAACAGAGTTATCAAGTAAGCAGCTGAATATATGAAAGAAAATTTCAAGTGAAAAGTGAAAAGCTAGAGATAACATTTGTGAGTCATCAGCATATAGAAATGTTTTTAAAAGCATGACACTGGATAAGATTCACCAAGAGAATGAGCACGGACAGAAAAGAAAAGAGATCTAAGGACAGAGCTCTGGGTACTTCAATGTTAACAGGCTGAAAAGGAGGACCCCAAAAAACAGAGGAAGAAGTAAGACCAAAAAGGCAGAAGGAAATCATGAAAGTTGAGTCCCTGTACTACTGATACTTTTGCCAGGAGAGAGCAATTTTTGTCAAATCCTCCTTATTGTGTCAAAAGAGAACTGCAAAACAACCCCTCAACTATGTGGAGGTCACTGGTGCCCTTAGTAAGGTCAGGGTCAGTGAAACTTCCTTGTTGTCGGTCTGAGAGAAATTAGAAACAGCAGTATAGAGAGAACTCCTTCAGTTAGTTTTCTTGTAAAGGGTGGCAATAAAAATGAATTTTCACTGAATGGATTTATAAGTTGAAGAGTTATGGCTTTCTACTTTTTCATTTTCAATCTAAGAGAATTAACAGATGATGAGAATAATTCATCAGAGAAAGATGGAAGATAGAAACATGATCACTGATGGAGCAGTTAATTGGAAAAGAGGGGGAAAGATCTAGTGTGTCACCAGAGGGACTGGCCTTTGATAGGAACAATGACAGTTCATCTTTAGAATGAAGAGGGAAGACAGATACTGATAGGTAGATAGATGTAATGGTAGGAATTTGTAAAAAACTTTATGGCTGCTTCTACTTTCTTAGTGATGCAAAGATATCACTGTTAAGAGCGCAGACTCTGCGGACAGACTGCCTCGGTCTGAAACCACTTCCATTACTTGCCGTCATGATTTTGCATAAGTTAGTTATGCTCCCTAAGCCTCAGTTTCTACACTTGGAAAATAACAGCATCTACCTCAAGGAAGTTTTGGAAGATAAAAAGCTAATTTATATAAAGTGCTTAGAAGAATCCTTGGCACATAGTAATCACTAAATATTTGCTATTGTTCTTATTAAGGAATTATGTGCCACAAATCCATTCTGTAATAAAGTAGAGCAAAGGCAGGTATACTAGGGTATTACTTGTGTAGACTTTCTTAACACACAAAGTAAAATTTGTTGCTAAACTTGACGCTAAATTAGAAGTGAAACTTTATATCCTCATTAAACAGCATTTAAGAACTTCACTTACACAGATGACTTCCCATTGCGAGGATCTTTGAATGTTGTTGTTCTTGTATTATGATCAACAAAGTACCTAACGCCTTCCCGGGTATACCTAATTTCCCAGCCTTCTGGCAGGGGTTCTTCATTCTGTAAGCTAAAAGATAAAGTTACAATCACAAGGCGATCATTTTCTAGGTGCTAAAAATGTCTGAATCAAGGTTTACTTGATTCCATCTTCAGACATGTGTAAGATCACTTAAGTAAGGCTGCAGTATATACATACATACCCTTGAGTTCTGGGATCCTCCCACTGGGTTGTTTTTGTGTTATGATTCACAAAGTAAACTCTGTCTGTTGAATCCACTCTTTTTTCTAAAAAACAGAGCGAGCGTAGCATTTAATAACTATTTGCTATATATACATTTCAGATATTTTTACCAACAACATATTAGCTTACCCCAGCCTGGTGGCAAAGGCCCATATGGGTCATTTTCTGCAGCTAACATTGAAGCCTAATTGGAGAAAAGGGTTGGGAGGAGAAATTTAAAAATCAGGTTTTTAATATAAAAGCATAAACTTAAGCACTTGGCAGAATCACATTTTATAGTAATTTTCTAAAAAACACGATAAAGGAATGTGAATATAGTAATTTCAAGACACAAAGACCTAAGAATGTCATGAGTTAAGAGGAGTCAATTAAGTGATAAAATTAATAGTTTTTCTAAAATGATTTAGAAATAATATATCGACATCAGTACTTTAATCTCTTAGCCCTTCCGTAATAGTCCACAGGAGTGAAACGACATGAGAAAAGAGCATATAGAAAATTGTAGTGTTAGGGGGTGTGGGTTGGATCCCTGGTTGGGGAGCTAACCATGCCTCGCCACCAAAAAACCAAAACATAAAACAGAAGCAATATTGTAACAAATTCTTTAAAAATGGAAGAAAAAAAAAAAAAAAGAAAAGAAAATTGTAGTGTTAAAATGAGGTAACATTATTTGTTTAAAAATAAAATAATTATCACAGTTCTCTTTAAAACAAATGCCTATTAATAAATAATATTAAACACCAGTATTATCTTTATACAAATAAACTTTTACCTTAGTATTAATATCTTTTATATATTCATACATACATTAATACGTACACATTATTACAACCCATAAATATATTCAAAAGAAAATATAAACATTTTACCATCAATTTTTAAAGAATGTCAAATATAAAAATCATTACCTGAAAAATCATTTCTTAATGATAAAGTGTATGTATCTTGATAAACATTTTATAACCTTGTAATAGATACTGTTAATTGTACTCAATATTATTTAGATAATAAACCTCAATCTGTCTAAAGATGTTCTGTTATCTGTAGAACACACTTCTGTTACACAACTTGCCTAATTCTGCCCTGTTTCCCCAAGGTTTTCATATATACAACAAAGTCCAACCAAAACAAACACACACAGTACATAATTTGTTTACTATATACAGCTAACGATGGAACCTGACCACAGACTTCTGTATAAGTTGCTGAAGAACCAGCAACTTACAGCACAAGATGCTGTGTAAGCTGAGTTGGCCCACTCTCTCTCTGCCGGCTATAGACAACCAGGAGAGTGGATCAACCTGCAAGTGAGAACTTATTATTTAACCTCCGAAGAAAGTGGAGTTGAATGAGCCATCCTGAGGTAGGATTCTGAAGAGTTAAGTTTCCTTTTTGTATCTTTCCTAATTCCTTTCTACATTTTGGGGTTTCAAGTTGCCTCAAAACATTATCTAGAGATGCCCAGAACTTAAAATTTATATTTTCTACTTCTTGCAAACAAACCTATTTAACAGAAGCCCCCTCCACCCCCAATTCTTGTGGATATTTGCTTATGGCAATAAACAGATCACCAATTGGTCAAATTTTCAGACAGCATTAGATTTTTTTTTGGACAAAACTACCTCCAATCCCAAGAATATATATTTGGTGGGCCAAAACAGATGAAAGCATTTCTGAGAATCTGGGATGGGAATCAGAAGAGCTGGAATATGGCAAGACTGGCCTTAAGTAAAATCAGGAGGTAACTGGTTTTGTTTAAAGCAAACCAAATGATTATAACTAAAAATAGAAGACTGGGAACTGGTAAAGACAAGTTATTTTATTAAGAAATTGCATTTATGAAACTACCACTTAATAAGGACAAAAACCTGATTGTATAGTTATGATAGTAAACTAGAATTTTAAAAAAACTTAAAAGTGCTTATGTATATCAGAAATGCTAATTATTTACTAAAGATCAACTAAAAAACACCTTGTAATCTATAACATTTAAGAAAAATCACCAAGATAGAAAAGGGCAAATGCTTGGAGGAAAAGCTGTATTAACATCTTATAATTTCCTAATTACCGAGTAGAGGTATCGTTGGTTGAACTGCTGCATAGCTCCCTGCAGTTGGTTCCGCTGAGACTGCCACTGTTCAAAATTCCGCACAGATTCCATGGTAGGCCGCTGCCAGGTGGTTGTCCTGGTGTTATGATCCACATAATAAACTCTTCCCCGATCATCAACTCTTCTTTCCCAACTACCAAACATAAAATAAGCAATAGTGAAAATGAAAATAAACAATAATCTCTTACTATAAGAAACTGGAAAGTAGTTAGGTAATACTTCACTCAAACAATTTAAAAATCAAGTCCAAGAGCTAAGTTTAAAAGAATGTAAATACTGATATTCCTCAGAAAAATTATGAACACGTAACTTGCTATCTATTTTAGCTAAACTACCTTCCCATTCTTCCCTATATGATTTCTAAGGGCTGTCTAAAAAAAGAGGCCATAGACTGAACAGTAACAGTATGACTATCCTTTCTCCCTCTTTTTTTGATAAACATTTACTGAGTGTTTACTGTATACCTAGCAATCTGCCTCTATCATTCCTGCTCATGTAAAGGGTTTTAACTCAACTTATATGGCTTTTTAACCTACCTTTCACGGTTACACTGCTGCTGAACTAAAGTGCAGATCGAGGCATGCCGTTCCACCTATCACCATTCCCTGGCATGGCATAAAAATGAACCCATTCACCATTTCAACCTTACCTCCCTTAAGGTCTTTCAAGGGACCCATATGAGAGCCAAATCAATTACTTGCTGGCCCCAAATGTGTCATGTGTTTCATTCTGTCATGACTTTGTTTTAATATCCCCTCAGAACAGAATGCCCTTCTCTACCAGCCAGAATTCTCCCCATCCTCCAGAGTTTAGTTCACCTTAAGCCAATTTGTGTCATTAATTTATATGATTTCAGTATCCTTTCAGCAACCAATCTCACAAAAATAACATAGTTCTTGTCCTGAATTTTCTGGACTTTGAATATGTTTTATATTGGTGGACCCTGAGTTGCATCTGGAAGGACAGTTTGTGAATGGCCTTGAATGACCGCTTAAGAGCATAAACTTTATTTAGTATGTAATAGAAATGCTTTTTCATTTAAAACCCTCTATAACTTTAGTCATAATGTAATACAATTTTACTTGCAGCAATCTTTTAGATAATAATTTTGAATGACACTAATATTTATTACATAAGTGTCATTCAATAGCATAGTTTAGATCCCTATCTATGGAGAACCATACATATAAACTATCCTAAATATGACTTTCATTCCTTAAAAAATAACAAGGACTGAAATTAGATCAAAATTCTGCAACTACTCTCAGTAAACTCATGCCAATGTTTGACAATCTCTTGGAAGCCCTTCAGACTAACTGTAAAAGAGACACAATGTAACAAATCTCATCTACTGAACATTCATTATTCACAAAAGCAAATCAAGGAAACATAACATGTAGAATGAATCATTTTAGGTTGTATTAAATAAACTTTTAAAATTACATGTATAAAACACAACTGAAGATGCATAAGATGCTACATTACCCTGGAGGTAAAGGTTGTGGCCTCTCCCATGTGGTCGTTCTAGTGTTATGATCCACATAATAGGTTCTACCATGAGGATCTTTTCTCTGTTCCCACCTTCAATGAAAAAGCAAAAATAAAAGATAGCAAACTAAGACAATCTGAAAAATGGTTCCTTCTTATAATCCAAAAAATTACAGATAAGTTTTACTTTAAAAGGTCACATATATACATAAAATTGTTTCTTTTCTCAATTATTGTGCTTTTTTTAAAGAAGATATCTTTTTTAAAAAAAATATTTATTTATGTATGTATTTATTTATTTGGTTGCACTGGGTCTTAGTTGCGGCAGGTGGGCTCCTCAGTTGTGGCTTGAGGACTCCTTAGTTGAGGCACATAGGCTCCTTAGTTGTGGCACGCGGGCTCCTTAGTTGTGGCATGTGAACTCTTAGTTGAGACATGCATGTGGGATCTAGTTCCCTGACCAGGGATGGAACTCCGGCCCCCTGCATTGGGAGTGTGGAGTCTTAACCACTGCACCACCAGGGAAGTCCCTATTGTGCCTTTTAAGTTCTTAATTATTCACCTTTCATCAACAGTACTGGCAACTCAGTAAGTACAGTTAGCAGAGGAAGACAGAATAATATGTAAAGTTTTTAAAAGTTACTAATTTACAGAATTCCAAATCATCAGAAAACAGAAATTTAATCAACAGCAGAGGAACTTTCAGCCTAATATCATGCCCAGAGCACAAAATGTCAATGAAGTAATATCCATTTTTGCAATTTAAGAAATAAACATCTAAAAGATTTTAGCAGAAATCTCCTTAAAGTATGTGGTGACACAGCTCCATCAAAATTCTTTCTTCTATCTGCATACAGTGTCTTCTTTTTGTGCACATCTATCCCTCTCTTGTCTTTGGTAAGCCTCTGAGTTTATGGACATCCAATTTTATCTTTTTCTGTTCTATCTCAAAGACACTCAATCTCTTATTTTCCCCACCCTCATTTTCTCCTCTGTGATCCCCGTTTCTTCCTTTCCAGTCTTTCCTTAAAATGGTATAGAAGAAAAAATTTAAACATACACAATAAAAACCTGGTATTTCTGAGTTTAATATTCTTGTTTTCACCTGAAAGTAGAATAAATGGAAAATATTTTCCTTTCTCTTAAACACAAGGATCCAATTTAATTTGACTTCTTTTTGATTAGAGAGGCCTTTAATTTTTAAATTATTTTCCTACACAATGACCATACGTATTAAAGTTATTCCCTAACAAGGTGTATACATACATACATATTTTAAATGGCATGCAAAAAATAATCATTTGTTTAAGCTGCATCTGACAAACATTAGCCAAAACAAGCTTAAATAGTAACCATGAACAATAAAGATGCCCAAGTTCACAACCGATTCAGGATCATATAGATTATTAAAATTATCTATTATGAAACAGTGGTATAAAATCCTACACTGGAACATTCATGCTACCCTGTAACTACAAAAATTTAGATATTCCTCATAAGTATTTTACTAAAAATAATAACCTGAAATTTCAGATTTACTTCATATGTTTTTATATAATAATAAATGTTCATGGAAAGGCAGGATTTAAATATGGAATTTCATTTTAAACACATTTCTGGAATACCTAGGACACATACCAGTGAGTTACTGATTTGTAGGAAAGCTTAACAGCCAAAAACAAATACCTACAAAATATATCAAGTTTCAAGAACTTCCTGATAATGGTACTTTTGCTATTTTTAGGTATTAATTCCTATAATCAGTTCTTGAATTTGTACTGCTATTCTATATCAAAATTTCCTGGTTTCCAACCTTTCTTTACAAATGTTCTTTACTACTTTTAATTTAGCTTTAATTTTTATCAAAATTATATATACTTTCACATACTATTTAATATATATCTCACAGTTATATAATTATGTAACCTTCAGATAGTTTATGAGGCTCATTACAATAAAACAATAGTGCCTACTGTCCCCTAATCTCATTTTCTACTCCCCAAAGGCAACATTTTCAACTGTTTTAGCCAATTCTTTTAGTATTTACCTCTTTTTTCTTATTAACAAGCTTACTACTCTACTAATTTAATTTCAAGTATAATTTATTGATTTCTCACTATGAAAGGTAAAGCTGTCTCTTTCCTGCACAGATGTACGCATATACACTGTAACCTGGACCCTCCTTCCAACTGTTCCAAATACACACATATGCTGTGTCCTTCCCTTATAATTATTATGACTGTGTAAACCCTCCTGACAGCTGGGCTATGAACACACCATGATTTCTTTAACTGCCTCCTTTCCTCCCATTTCCTTATTTTCTTCGTACTTATTAATTTAACTACAAATACTTTTCTAGTTGCATAAATCTCCTCTCAAAATATTCAAGCTCATTGGGTACTTTATCAGTCACACCTGCCATCAAGCTTTCCTTTCATCATCTTGCTGGTAACTCCTTTCACTTGGATCCCACGTCCTTCACTTTTACTTACCTAAATTTGGAGGAACATGCATCCTGGTAGCTTCCTCAGAAAGTAAACTTACATGGGAAGTAAACTTTTGGAAACCTAGGATGTCTGAAATGTATTTATTCTGTGTACACACTAACAGTGAGACTAGATTCAGAATTCTAGGCTGAATATAATTTTCCTCAGCATTTAAGGCATATAGTCTCCTAGCTTCTTGTGTTGATTCTGAAAAGTCTAATGCTGTTCTGATGATTATGAGATTTGCTTTTTTTCCATTTTTTTAAAAATCTCTGGAAATGTTTATGATTTTTTTCTTTGGCCCCAATGTACTAAAATTTTCATAACAAGTTATCTTAATATAGATTTATTTTCACTTATTATCCTGAGTTTTGGTGAGCCCTTTCCATAAGGAAGTTCCTCCTTCTTGTTTGTAAAAGGTGGGTTAGTTTTGGTTATTTTGTTAAATATTTCCTCCTATTTTCTCTTTCTGGAACTTCTCTTATCAGACCTTCTGAACTGGTCCTCTAATTTTTCTATTTTATTTCTTTTACTTTATAAATTTATGTTTGTTCTACTTTCTGGGAAATTCATTTACCTTTATTAGCCACATCTTCCAGTGAATTAGATTTCCAAGAGCTTTTTACAAACCTCATTCTTCCTTAATATGTTACATCTACTCTTGTCCCTCTGAGAATATTAAAATAGTCTGTTTTCTTCAAGAGCATTTTCTAGGTGTTTGTTTTGATCTTTACCCTTCACATTAAAAGGTTTCCCTCAGATGTCTAATGAGTAGGGCACCAAAAAAATTGACCAGGAGCTTTGTGGGTGGGGCTTGTGGATTGTGGAATTAATTGAAGGGCGATATAATGAGGCTATTTTGTTGGCGAACAAACAGATTATCAGTATTTTAGTCTTTGCGGGGGGGTTCCTTCGACAGAAGACACTTCCAGTCTCCTGGGTGGAATAGTAAAATCCTGGTTGTCAGTATTTTGGGATTTGGGTATGAAAGAAGGATGTGGGCTTGGAAATTCACTTATAACTTTATTCAATTATTAACATCATAAAGGTTCACTTATGTCCCCTGGTGTAGTACAGTACCTTGCCCTCAATTGTGCCTGGTGTTCCAAATGCAGAGAACCTCCAGAGAAGAAACCCCTAGGCAAGGTAGCAGTCCTAGCTGCAGGGAGGAAAAGTAGGGATTCATTTCTCAATGTGACTTTCAAACAATCTTGCTGTTTACAGTGCTGTCTTCACAGCCACTTCCAAAGGTATCTGATGCTGCCAATTCCTGGGCCTTCTGGGAGCACCAACGCGTAGACTTGGCTTTTCCCACTGACAGGCCAGAGTTCAGCTCTCTTGGATTTGCAAAGTCAGCTCCACTTAGTCATCCTCCAGATGACTGCAACCTCATGCGCGACACTGCACAAAGGCACCCGGCTAAGCCACTTCCAGATTCCTGAGCCTCAGAAACTGTGTAAGATTATGTTTGTTGTTGTAAATTGCTAAATTTTTAGGGTAATTTGTTACACAGCAATAATTAATACAAAAGGAAATACTATAAACCCATTCAAAAGGATTAAGGTAAACCTACACATTTAGACCAAAAGCTTCACGAAGCTTGGGCCTTGATCTCTATTGCTCATCAGTGTACTAACAGCACATAGCACAGTGTCTGCCACAGAAGAGATGCTTACTAAACATTTATTAGTATTTGGTGAATGTGTGCACCTACTTGTACTGACATGGATATATGACCAAGTTTTAAAAAGCAACTGAAAAACAGTATGTAGAGTGTGATTCCATTTTCTTAAAATAATTCTACAAGTCTTTGCAAAATAGTGATTTACATAGTTTCTCTTTATCCTTTTCACCTACTTTTATCCTTCCTCTCATAGAACCTGTCACTATCTGACATTATTGAGTAGGTTTTTAATGCAAGGCCACTGCTGGTCAGCCTGCTGTAACACAAGCTCCACAGCAGCAGAGTCTTGGGGTCTCCTGCCCCTCTGAACACCCAGTGCCTAGAACAATGACCGAGAGAAGCTCTCAAATATATGCCGCTGGAATAATATTTAGACACCACTCTCTCTGTGGTAAGCTTAAGGGGTACTTTAAAGGTTTCTGTATCATTTAAATGTTTTATTTGGTCATGTCTTAGTTTTGTGATCAGAAACAAATTTTAAATTAGGGGAAAAAATAAATATAACCAAGTATACCATCCATAAAATAGGTTATGAAGCCATTTTCTAGTTTTATCCTTAGTTGCAAATATTTCTAATTTAATATTCAATATTCAGTAAGCACTTAGGTTCCAAGCATAATTCTAGCCACTGGTTCTTAATTTTTCCAAAACAGGGGATCACTTCCAGATTTCAGTGTTTTTGCTCCAAAGAGAATTTATCTTTCTCAAACTAAATTGCTTGCAACACACATCATATTCAGAACTACTTCTGGATATCATCTTTAGAATTTTCTACATTCTATTCACTAGATCAAGGGTAGGCAAACTTCTTCTGTAAAGTGCTAGATAGTAAATATTTTAGGCTTTGTGGGCCAAAAGGAAAAATCAAGAACATTATGTAGGAACTTACATAAGGGCAAAAACTCCTGTCATGCCCCACCCTGTCTTCCTGGGGTAGGGCATCCCAGGCTGTGGACATGCCACGTACCCAGTTGCCCTCTGCTGACAACATTCCTGGGACAAAGAACTCCTGGCCCACATGGGAGGAGCCTGGTCAGTTTCACCACCTGACCCAGTGACTCTAGGATCCCAGTGTGCTTTTCTCTCCTGCCCTGGCAGCCGATCCACGGGGAGGCAACTTGCTGAGTTTTCACTCCCAGAGTAAGAGTCTACCTTTGGGGGCATGACGGTTGCCAAGAATGAGTCCCCAGTGTGTGGGTGGTGACCAGAGCAGGCCTTGGGCAGCAACGAGGAAGGAAGGTGCTGGCAGGGGAAAAAGGCGGTACAGGGATAAAGGGGCGTGGTCTCAGGCTTGGTGTGGGAGACTCACAGTGACAGCCAACTAGAGCTGTACCCGGGGGTCCTATAAAAGTGATGGGCTGGAACTGGCCAGAGACTAGATTATCCCTGCAGTGGAAATTCATGAGTACCCCTCAAATAGTTGCAAATTACCAGGTTGACTGATGAGAACTTCTCAGTAGAATTCTTTAATTTCATGGGGATAAGTGCTAATTTATAACCGCTACACCTCACCTTCAACCATAATACTCTCCCTTCCTAGTATTCAGATGTAGCCTCCCTGTCTCATAAATCTCCAAAACCTACTGCTGAAGAAAGACCTTGTTAAAATAATAATAATAATAAATGTGGAAGAATTTTGTTAAACATATTACAATAAAAATGATAGAATTTAGTTGCTGATTGGATAACTACTGGTTTCAAACTTGGATAATGGGGTAGGTGGTAAGACTTGCCTTCTCATAAACCACGATCAACAGCTGCCCCTCTCTCCTGTACGGCTTGCCAATCTCTCTCCTGGCTCCTGCCCATCAGCAACTGACCACCCTTTAGGTCACTGCCATTTTTTAAAGCAAAAAACTACTCCTCAATACTGTATCTTTTCTTGCTCGCTTCTACCAAACACTCCTCTCTCCCTGTGTGTTCACAGGGAAAAAGTTTTATGCATTAGTTCTCACTCTTTCAAAGAGTTTTCTATCACACTTCCATCCCTTCCATTCACTCCATCACATAGCAGTCTGAATACAGCTCTATTTCCCAGAAATCATTCTGTCAAAGATCAACAATAAATAATCTCTTTGTTGTTAAATTCAATGGGTGCCTTTCAGTTCTTATCTCACTTGAATTTTCAGTAGCTTTCAACCTTGTTAACCATTTCCTCCGAAGCATTTACAAGCCAGGGCCTTTGCCGAATTGCTCACTCACTCAAAATCATTTAATCAAGCACTAATTCACTTATAAATATTTATTGAGTACCTGCTACATGGCAGGCATAGTTTTAGGCACGAGGAATACAGAAATGGACAAAATAAAGCCCCCTTTTCAGTCTAGTGGAGAGAAAACTGACAAAAACACACAAATGTATGTCTCATGGTGATTAAAGTGTTATAAAGAAAAGTAATACAAATAACATCATGCTGATTTAAAGAACGCTACTCAAAAGAGTACATACTGATTCCATTTATGTTAAGTTCTACAACAGGGAAAACGAATCTATAATCTATCGTGGAAAAAAGCTTTTAGGGAGGAACAGTGGTTGCCTCCCTCAAAGTAGGGACAGGGATTGACTGAAAGCTTGAGAGAACTTTCTCAGGTGATGATAATACTCTAGTCTTAATAAAGGTGTGACAACTGAGCATTTGTCAAAACTCATCAAAATGGCACATTTAAGACTCATGCATTTCCTTCTATGTAAACTTTACCAAAAAATCTTTAAGCAAATATTGAATTCTAGTTACCGATATGCAAGCCAAAGTTTCGAGGGGCAAAATGTACTGGTATCTGCAACTCAGTTATCAGGAAATTATATTTAAACATTAGACAAATGGAGAGATGAAGAGATGTGTGATAAAGCAAGCAGAGTAAAATGTCAACTACAGAACCTAGTGGTAGATAGATATATGGGTGTTCACTGTAAAATTCTTTAAATTTTTCTGCGTGTTTATAAATTTTCATAACAGAAGGTTGGGAAAAAATAAGGCAGGGGATGGGGACAGAGGGACCTGATTTGGACAGAGGGAATTGGGAAAGGCCTCTGGAGCAAGGTAACATTTGAGCAGAGACACGCAGATATCTGAGGAATAACACTCCGCACAACAGTCAGAGAACAAGCAAAGGGCTCTCGGTAATAAGACCATGCTTGGCATAACACTCACTCGGGCTGGAATACGATTCCTTCAGAACACTCATGATTCTAGCACCTACGAATGTACTGTGTAGTTAGCCAAGTAAGTTACCCAGGAGCGGACACACGGGAACTAAGAAGATTGTTGAGGAAAGAGGGAAGATGACATGGATTGGAAACTGCTGGCTCAGATGGTCACACAAGCCAAGTGCTGCATAAGCCAGAAGGGTCACCCTTGCCTCCACCCTCTGACTCTACCTCCCACAGCTAATTACCACACCCATCGTAACGTCGCCCCAGGAGACTAGCATCTACCTTAGTGCAGGCTGTTTTTACTTCTCACCTGGATAAGTAGCATCTCAATCTTCTAGGTAACAGCTCACAGAGTAAGAATACACTTTACCTAAATGCCTCTGTTCACCCTAGACTGCTATTTACCTACAGATTTTATACACACAAGCACACATCAGAAAAACAAACTTTCCCAAAACAATGTTTACCTAACACACTTCAGTTTTCCATTCTAGTCCATGTTGACTTACTTTATTATGTTTTCAAATGCTGGTCACAATCTGTTAATAGGCTGCAACTTGCAATTTGAAAATCACTCATCTAGATCCCTACAAAATTCTCCTAATGCAAAGATCACATACGGTGGCTACAGGCACGCTGAAGCATGTACTTGGCCGCACAGAATTAAGTTTATGTACTTACCACTTTAAACAGGAATGTGCCCACTTCTCTCTTTTATGAAACAGCCTAGCTGCTATTCTAGCTTGTCCCTTAACTCCTAATCTGTCTATACCACTCCTAGAATAATTTTACTAAAATGCAAATATGACTGTGGCACTCCCCTGCTTAAAATTCTTTAATGTTTATTCATGGTTTTCAGGAAAAAACTCCCAAACTTTTAGCAGGTGTACAAAATTCTTCAGAGGACTGTTTATTCTTCAGTACTACATAGCTTGCTTCCTCCAACGCTCAACTCAAGCTGTAACAAAATACCATTTCCTGAGTTCAGTTTACTCGTTTATGGATGTTAGAAATCTGAATGTGCAGTTAGCTCCACTGAGAATGAAACCTTTCACCACTTGTGCCTCCATTATTGCTTTGCTAACTCCTACGACTCTTTCAGAAATCCACTCAAGGGTCATCTCTTCCAGAAAGTATTCTTTATCTCAGTATAGCAGGTTACTCCCCACTAACTTCCCTCTACATATGTTCCCTCCCACAGCACCCTAAACTTAGACCTCTAGCTTAGCTTTAATTGAACTGTATAGACAATGACTATTTATTTATCTTTACCCCCCATCAGATCATGAGGTTCTTGACAGTAAGAAGAGCTTCTTACATATCGGTGTCATAATGGCAGACACATGAGACTAAGATAAATGACTAAGTTGCCAAAGATAGAAGACAAAGGGACAATGAGAGATTTTTGAGAGGAAAGGGAAGATACTGTATGGCCAAAAATGCTTGCAGGAAGCAGTGGAGATTTCCAGTAAGTAGATAAAAATAAGCTCAGAGAAAGGTCTGGTCTGGACATATAGATTTAATAGTTAAAATGATGGGAGAGTATAAGATTCAACAGAGGCAGCACATTCAGGAGAAGACCAAAGGCTGAAACCACGATTAGGCAATAGGCAAAATCAGATGAGCCAGTAAAGAGCACTGAGAAAAAACAGCTCAGAAAGTAAGAAAGGGTACGGACACAGTGACAGTGATGAGAAAATGATGGCAATGAGGTAGAGACCTCTAGAGGTGCAGTTTCCACAGCTAGAGAGTAGAAACTCTAACTGCTGTAAGCTGTGCAGGACAGCACTGCATACACCGTACTTTTATCACAGCATTCTCAAACTGTATTGTAGGTATGTTTAAAAACCTGAGCCACTCAACAAGCTTCTTGGAGGCAGAGACCATCAATCATTAATTTAACATACCCCGATGGCAGAGTTTCTGTGTTGGCATTTCCAGACTGCTGCCGGACAGGTTCCGCACAGACGTCTGGCTGTCTTAATTTGGCTGCTTCGAAGGCAGAGCTACTTCCAGAACTGGAGGTAGAAGGATCTAACGTACTTCTAGCTTCAGACCCAAATGCTGCACTGCTGGAAAGAATACATTCATTGTTTTCTGAGGAGGTCGGTATTTCTTGAACTGGAGGATCTTCAACAGTAGTACTAGTGCAATTTGAAGACAAGGCGGTTTCTCCAGATACTATTGCAGTACCCGTGGTGGAAGCATTATCAGTTGGTGCAGATGAGGATGATTCTCCATTAACTGAAAGGGGAAAATTAGTAAGATGATCTATCAAGGAATGACAAAGCAACCAGTTAACTCATCAATTATATTTATTCAGAGCCTAATTTATACTGAGCAACGTATCAGGTACTGACAGAAATAAGACAGACAATACTTTTTGTTGTTCACATTTTAGAGATGAACGTTTAAATAATAAAACTTAAGACTATATATATATATATATATATATATACCAATAACCCTAAGTTAGAGAAAGAGAAACCAACATGAACAAACGTTTTTCCTCCAAAGAATCAATTCTGAATATCTGCATGGGTTATATAAAAACCTTAAAATGACCCCATTCAAGCTCCCTTTCCTATGCAAATGCAGCTAATATCAAAAGAACTCTTGCCGAATATAAAGTGGCATTAATTCTTAAGAAAGTACTACAGGGGACTGCAAAAAGATCCAGGAACTCGTTCTACACTTGCTAAAGAAATAACCCAGCACTGGGATCCAGTGATACAATTTTCTTGATTTTCATTTTAAACGTGATTCATCCATTTCAACCACGTGTCACTATAAAAGTGAGTCAAATTAAAACTGGAAAGAGAATAGATTATTGAACAAAACCTATTAGAAAATCACACATCAAAGTTTTAACTGAAACAGAAAAGGGAGACATAACTAAGAGTAATGGAACGTTCAGGTGGATTTTTAAAGAAAGAGATTTAAATAGTGGGAAGGACAGAAACGAGTACTATTAAAGGAATCAAACAGTAAGCACAAAAAACAACAGAAACACTGAAGTTCTGTACCAACTACAGGGGAGAGTAGCTTTGGGAGAAAAAAAATCAATAACAAAATATAAAAAATAAAATGTTTATAGTGCTACCGGTACTCAACACTGTTAGACAACATGAAGAAAAGAGAATGTGCAGAGAGACTAAATTCTGGGTCTCTTACATGATGTTCAGAATTGATATATGATGGTCAAAGTGAATTTTCTCATTTAATTTTCACTCTTCAACAATGCAGAAATTAATTTCCAAAAAAAGAAAAGATTAGCAATAGTATTTTCAAAGCAAAATAACACTAAATGGGAAAAGAGGAATATTTGACAAAAGACAATCCAGTCCAATAAGAAAGAATCATAAACCCTTATGCATACTAAAACACAGCACATGCTACACAAACTGTTAAAAACAGAGGAAGAAAATTAATTATTAAATAGCACCTTTCAGTTGTTCAAGGCAAAAACTTCTCTCCTACAACAATTCAACTGCAAGTGCTCTCAGCTCTTCTCTCCGTCTACACCACTACCCCTGTCCACCGTTCCTTGTTTTTTACTCTACTGCAATAGCGTCCTAATTGGTCTGCCTGCTTCCTCTCCGGTCCAACTCCAATCCAGTCTCCAAATAGCAGCCAAAGTAATCTTACAAAAGCATACAACAGATGTTTTCACGCCCTAATTAAACATACCCATTACAACCAGAATAAATTCCAAACTCTTTACCACAGCTCATGACAAAGACTCTACACAGTCTACTCCACAGCTACACTTGACTTCTCACAATGGTCTTCTTTCTGTTCCTTGAATAGAACAAACTCCCTCCCATTCAGGGATGTGCACTTGCTGTTCCCACCATCTCAGAATAGCTCCTGACTGGCTGCTTCTTATCACGCAGAGTCCAGACTCAACCACTCCTTCGGAAAGGCAGTGCTGGGGTATCTTACTTAATGCTGCACCTGCCCCACCGTCCCCCCAGGCTACATATTAGACTGTTTTCTCACGTTCTGAAATATTTTATTTGTTTTTATTTCCTTTTCATTGAGTTCAGAATGCAAACACTTTGTCAGACTTGTTCACTTTTGTATTTTCAACAGTTACAACATGCCTGGCATACTAAAACAATAAATGTTAAATAAAGACAAATCACAGAGGAAGAAGTGAACATACCTCTGTCAAAACTAGGCAGATAAAAAGAGCATTAGTAGAAATATTAAGTATATGAAGGATTTAATAACACAGTCAATACACCTGTTCTAAATTACAGAGCTAGAGAGGTAGTTTTGAGTTTCCATTATATATATATTCCATCCAAACAATCTAAGAATTCTTAGAAAAAAATGACATGTAAGGGACCAAAGGAAAATCCCAAAATGGATCCTCTTAAGACTCAAAAGAACAGGTTGGGGGTGAGGGGAAAATGCCCTCCCCTCCAAAAGTCCTCATGTACAATACTGTCTTTGGTGAAAAGAAATCATTTGTATTCAGCTCCAGGCCCACAATCCCTTATCTGAAACTCTTGGGACCAAGTGACTTCCAGAATTCATAACTTCAGAATTCAGAAAGATAGTATGGCACATATATTGTCTATTACACTAATACCAAGTCAGATTGGGGCCTACACACTAATTAAACACAGTATTACTTCTGTAGCAAAACAAAAGGATACTCGTACTAAGCACAAACAATTATAAATACCCTCAAGTCAGTCCCAGTCATTTTGCCATCAAATGAGTTTACCAAAAAAGCTTTTGGTTTTAAAAATTTTAGGATTTTGGGGGTCTTCCCTGGTGGCGCAGTGGTTAAAAATCCACCTGCCAACGCAGGGGACACAGGTTCGATCCCTGATCCAGGAAGATCCCACAGGCCGCGGAGCAACTAAGCCCATGCGCCACAACTACTGAGCCTGCGCTCTAGAGCCCGTGTGCCGCAACTACTGAGCCCGCGTGCTGCAACTACTGAAGCCCACGCACCTAGAGCCTGTGCTCTGCAACAAGAGAATCCACTGCAATGAGAAGCCTGCGCACCGCAACAGAGAGTAGCCCCCACTCGCCACAACTAGAGAAAGCCTGCGTGGAGCAACAAAGACCCAACACAACCAAAAGAAAAAAAGATTTTAGGATTTTGGGATCACAAGTAATGGATTAAAAACACGTAATGTGTTATACACAGAACATGCACACTTCCACCCCATCAGCACTCCAACAGTGAAAACTGATTTTTAAAGTTCCTGATTAGAAAAAAACCCTATTTTTACACCAACACCTTAAAGGAGACTACCCCTTGAAAAGATACCTGAATTCATCATCCTACTAAGGGATGACAGATCATACAGATGACATTGGTTAAGTGACTGCTACCAACAGAGTAGGTTCCAGAAGCCTTTGTAAACCAGCCAATGGAATGATGACAGTTGGATTGTTTGGTCAGATGTCACCAACGACAAAAAGAACATGCAAACACAATCACTAAGTTGACTGGGGGAATATATTTGAAGCTTATTATGGTATAAAAGATGAACATCGCAACTCTGAGACACTATAAAAATCACACACATCTAAATGAACAGGAAAGCAGAGAGGTGAGAGCCAAAGAGGTGGATGTCAATTACAGCTCCTCTACTAGCTGGGAATCTCTTTGTGCCTCAGTTCCTTCACAAGAAAAATACTAGTACTTATTCTGAAGAGTTATTGTGAGAGTTAAATCAGTCAATGAACATATAGTGTTTAGAACATGTGCAGCACAAATATTAGCTATTATTCTGATTGTCTTAGGTTTCCTTGCAATTATTGTGAATGTCTTGGGAATTATTTACAATGGCGCCTTCATTTCTAGTCGCCCATGTGTGTGTTTTACTTTCACCTTGAAATTTCAGGCAAGGATAAATAAGAGAAGAATGTGGAAAGTGAATCTGTTCCCAACAGAAACAGTCTATAAAGTATTTAACAAGCTGTAGAATATAAATAAGAGATTCTACAATGAGGGGGGAACTCAGTAAGTCCTTCTCTCTTTTGCATCAACATCTGAATAAGCCTGAAAGCTGAAACATGCAACTATGTAGTGGTCAATGGATACTTTGGCCAATCTACTCTAGCAGCTAAATATTTTAGAAAGAAGAGATAAATCCCCAAATTCCATATACTTTAAATGGAAGGTGATAACGAGAACAAAACAGAATGGTTGCATAAGCCTTTCTGAAATGAGCATTCAACATTCTTATACTTCTCGTGAATAAAGCGTAGACTTAATCAAGAATTGGCACTGCTATCTAATTACTTCCAGAAATAATGGAATTGGATCTACCATTCTGAATCCAATGATAATCCCATGTAACAAATCAAGCCTGGTCACATAAGGGTATTATTTTTATTTTTTACAGCTCTATGGAGTGTTGTCAAGGAAGTTACAATGCTTATAATGTAAATTTATTTATGGGTAGATAACTAGTTTGTGTGTGTGTGTGTGTGTGTGTGTGCTTTTTGGTATGGGTAATTATTTGATAACCTAAAAATCCATAGGCTAAAAGCACTGGACTTATGTTTCATTGTTAAGAACTCTGGTACTCAGATAAGCCATTTTTCTATGTGTGATATTTTAAAAAAATAAATTATTTGTCCTTCCCATAGGGACTTTTCCCAGACTATTTTTTAAAACTATAAATTTAATTTAGGAGAGATAATATAAGTCAGAGTTCTAGGAAACTCACTATTGTATTTACTCTCTTGGAATTAGTGAGGATGTTGGTCACATTATGGTACCTTTTCATATAGATTCATAAAAGATAGAATATCAGGAATAGGAGCTGTTTTTTTTGTTTGCTTTTTGGTTTTTCTTGGCCGCGAGGCTTGTGGGATCTTAGTTCCCCGACCAGAGATCAAATAGGGCCCCGTCAGTGAGAGCACCGAATCCTAACCACTGGACTGCCAGGAAATTCCCAATAGGAGCTATTTTAACTGGTCTGTTCTTAATTTAGAGACAATTCTGAATAATATAAAATGTTTCCTTTTCCCTTCTGCTAATAAATCTGAGGCAAATGTTCTTACTAGAAAGGATACCAGAATCAGAAAATAAATGCATTCTGCTCACTAATTTCACCCTGGTTATCTGTGTTTATCTTCTCTGCATTTTCCAGACACCTTAAATTAATGACTAATAAGTCTACTTATTGTGGGTACTTAGGATCTTTAAGTCTATCTTTTTTAAAAAAGGGCAGCATTAACAAACAAATTAAATTTTTAAAAAACCATTCATGTCAGTTCCCACGTTTACAAAAAACTCACAAAATGCATGGTAAATATCCCCCCAATCTTGGGTATAAATATACAATAGTCTTATCTATAAACCCATCTATTTTCATTTAATTACTAAATTACTTCCGTACATGTTTCTACTTTTTAATACTTTCCCATAAATAGACGAAGGAAAGAATATAGGCTCTGGAATGAAAAGAATAGGATTCCAACTCTAGCCCCAAGACATATGCTAGTAATCTGAAGCAAGTCCTAAGATTTGAGTTTCAAGAAATTCATCTGAGTTAATTTATAAAGATCAAACAAAAAAATGATTTATGAATATTACAGCTGAATCCATTGAAAGACACGATTATAGAAAAGAATCTTCCTTAGGCAGTCCTATAATAGAATAACAGTTACTCTTAGAAAATATAAAACTTTTGGAGAGTTATATCAGCTCACAGTACATTTTACTACTAAGTTACGTGCCAAGAAGTAAATATTTGTATGGTAAAAGACAGGTTAAAGGAACCATTCATTACTAACAAATCAATGAATTCCCTCAAGTTCTTTTAGAAATATATTCTATATTATGAATTAAATAGTATTTTTTATAGCATACAGCCTAAGAATCTAGCTATCAAGTAAGTACTTGCTTAGTGAAATGTGTGGTTATTTCTAAACTAATACATTTTTGGAATATCTTCCTAAATAATCTAGAAAAATTCAAATTACTAGAAAAAAATCTCAGGTATTGTAATCTTCCCGTTCCTTTTATAAAACTGAAGATTAAGAAAGATTGTACGATAAGAAAAGTACAGGTATAGATACATAAAATTTAATTTAGTTTTCATTTAAACAATGTGTCATAAGTAGCCATGCTTACCAGTGTCATTGGCAGGCTCAGATGTGAGTGGTTTTGGAGCTGGTGTGTTTTTGGGTCTGGCAGCAACCTGAGATGGAGATGAAGGTGTGTTGTCTCCATTAACTACATATGAACAGCATGAGTTTTGTACTACAGTGTTTGTAGGTACGTGATTATCTATTCCATTAGTACCTTCAGTAGCCAACCTATAAAAAAAAAAGAAAAGAAGCCTTACTTCAATGAATTAAGTACAATTAAATAACTTATTTATTTATTTATTTTTGGCCATGTTGGGTTTTCATTGCTGCGCGCGGGCTGTCTCTAGTTGCGGCGAGCGGGGGCTATTCTTCGTTGCAGTGCACAGGCTCCTCGTTGCGGTGGCTTCTCTTGTTGCGGAGCATGGGCTCGAGGCACACGGGCTTCAGTAGTTGTGGTGCATGGGCTTAGTTGCTCTGCGGCATGTGAGATCTTCCTGGACCAGAGCTCAAACCTATGTCCCCTGCATTGGCGGGCAGACTCCCAACCACTGTGCCACCAGGGAAGTCCACAATTAAATAACTTTTCATCAGAAGTTGCCTAAGAAATATTTACCAAGTTCTTAACACTGAAGCAAAATGATAGGTATAAAGAGTAATGAACAAAAGATACCCTGATTACTTTTTTAACAGGTTATTTTTTACATTTTATTACATACTTTGCTATATTAAAGTTTAAATTACTTTCAGTTCTAATGTATCCACACTGTCAGATAAATGTATCAATATATTGAGATATACAAATACACTAAGTCAAAATGAATTCAGTCCCTCAAACCAATGTTCAATTTGTACATTTTAAATAGTTTTAAATAGACTTAAATGGTCTTAAGAATATTAATATTTATTTTAAAATGCTCTGAAAGTATTTTCAAAAAGGTCATGAAACTTATAAAAATCAATTCCAAACTGTTTATTGGAATTTTATTGAATACTGAAAGATCAAAAAATTCTTAAAAAATTGATCACAAGTTATTATGTACCAGCACTAAAATAATGAGTACATGATGATCAGAAAAAGCTAGATATTATATCCCAGAGTTAGAAGAATTTACAGTGTATTCATTACTGCAAATAAATAAATAAATATATCTACAGCTACAAAATCAAACATTTTGGCAGGGAGTTAGGCGATACCATGTAAGTGACCAAGAGAGCTTTTCCATATACACAGGTCACCCTGTATCTCTTCTCCAGAGAGCAGCCTTAAATTTTTAAAAAATATAAATCAGATCACATCTCAGTTGTCCCACCCAATCTATCTCTCTGATCTATTTCTCTCCAAGTTCTTCCTTGCCCACCTTGCAGCAGATATACTAGTAAATCAATTTTATACGAAAATCATGCTGAAAAGTCTTCAAATGTTTATTATAAATTATTAGATACAGGGAGTAAAATTATAATGACTTAGAAGATTATCAAAGAAAGGTTAAATATATTCTAGAGTTAGAAGAGTCTGCAGAGCATAAATTAACTAGAAATAGGGTCTTTTTACTTGTTATTTCCTCTGTCTGGAATGCTCTTCCCTGAAATCTCTCCATGGATGGTACATTTTTGGCCTTTTAATTTTAGCTCGAATGGCACTTCCTCAGAGATGATCCCCCTGACATTTCTCTTTAAAACAGGCTCCTTTACATTCCTGTCACCCTGTCCTGTGTTTCAATGACTTCATAGTTCTTACCACTATCTCCAATTAGCTAATTTATTTCTTCACTTGTTTACTAACTACCTCTATCCCACCAGAATGAAAATTTCACAGGAACAGGACTGTATCCTTAGTGCCTGGACTAGTGTCTGGCACCAAACAGGCACTCAGTAAGTATCTGGACGATAAACGATACTTTCCCTTGTCACTTATATATTTGGAATGAGATGTGTTGAGGAACTTCAGGCAGGTAAAGTTTTGAAAAATTTCCCAAGTGATTCTGATTTGTACACCCCTCCCAAGCCACACAGCAAGGATCAGTGATCTGGCAGTCCAAGTAAAAGAACCCAACTCAAGTTCTCCTGGTGCTGTAGAACTAATCTTTGATTCAGAATGTGTTACTATATAATAAACAATATTAGGTTTTAGGTTGGTAGTGATTCAAGCTCCTTTACCCATCTAAAATTGTATTTCAAAAATTATTAAGAACAGATATATATATGTACATACATATACATGCACACACGCTAATGCATTTTAATCTACCTGTTGTACCTTTTCAGTCCTGAATTTTCTCAGTGTAAATTATAATGTGGATACTGAATAAATTTAAGCCAAATATATATTCAGAAGACATACTGATCTGTTCAAGTGCTCTATGAAAATCATTTAATGGCAATTTAGGAGTAATATTAGTAACTGTAGATTAATAAAAGTCACACTTTGTCATATACCGGCATGCTTTTTCAAATGCAACAAGTCAATTTCACAGCAATATGTTTTCATATTTTCAGGTGTTCATTCCACTATATTTGAGCTTTAACATGCTTTTATTCTAATACAAATTATTTCAAACAGAAAGTCTCTATTAACTGTCATCAAACGTGAACGTATGGGAATCACAGAGATGGCAGGATGATCTCTGAGGGGAGACCGCAATCTGTGCACCATCTATCTTCTAGTGATTACAGGAAGCTGCCAATTCAGACAGCAATAAGATAACCATTTTCCCACATTATCTGACTCTATTTACTGATAAAATATGCCTAAATACAGATTTTTAAAAGCCATTTCCAATAAAAAAGAATGAAGTTCTGACACCTGCTACAACATGGATGAACCTTATGCTAAGTAAAAGAAGCCAGTAACAGAAGATCATATATTATATGATACCATTTACAAGAAATGGCCAGAACAGGCAAATCCACTGAGACAGAAGATTAGTGGCTGCCAGGAGCTGGGAGGAAAGAGGGATGGAGAGAGAATGCTCATGTGTACAGAGTTTCTTTTTGAAGATGGTAAGAATGTTCTGAAATTAGACAGCAGTGATGGTTACCCAACTCTGTTAACCTAAAAACCACTGAAATATACATGTTATTCTTATGATATGTGTATTATCTCATTAAAGCTGTTATTTTTCTAAAAACTACTTTGATAAGAATTCAACCAAATGATATGCTTAGATATAAGCTTTTAAATTCTATGGCAAACTCTAAACTAAGGTTAAAAACTTCATATGTGGGAAATGTTACATTACTTTGTCACAAATACTAAAATAAAACATTCTACCTGGTGGTTGTCCTTGCCGAAGGGTCTCCATTTTCATGTAAGGCATCACCATTTTGCTGTATTTCCCCTGAATGACAGAAAAGAAAGACACTAGGTTTTTATATACTTCTTGCTGTTTTCTTTTTTCCTTCAAATTTTGAAAACACATGAAGTTATTAGCTTACTGGTTGGAGATGAGCTGCAGTTTGTTCTATTTTCTTGCTCAATCACCAGTCCATCAAGCACAACAGTTAATTCACCAGTTTGCACAACACCATTCTTGGTTTCCAAGGAAAGTTTTAATTGTTCTTTCACTCTTTCCACTAGGGGGAAAAAAACACAAACCTAATTTAAACACCTTTGTTATATACAAAAATACATTTTAGAAATCAAAACTACATATCAAGAATTACTCTAATTCAGTGCTTGACGGCTACATGTGGAAAGAATTATTTGCGTTTTTATCTATAGGCCCTTCTACACTACACCAGAATCACTTCCTTTCTCACCTAGTTGAATAACTCCTTCCCTCTACCACATACTTTCAAGATCATCTTTCATTGTCCCTTTGCACAGTATAAACCTCTGAGAATATACAAATATATCTAGATAATAAGCTCAGCAATTGCCTAAACTTGCTCTTTGGCCCAAGGTACCACGTAAGACTTGTGGTTAAGGCAAAATTTCTGCAGGAGAGTCAGGGGGTTTGGTTCTTAATTCCAGCTCAGGAACTTCTAGCTGTATTTGAGTAAGTAGTCAAGCTACTTAAAGCCTCAGTTTCCTCATTACAAAATGGAGATAACAGAAGCAACAAACTAAAGGAACTGTCATAAGGTCCAAATGCAAAGTCACAGAGAAAGTTCTTAGCACCACATCTGACACACAGTAAGTGCTCAATAAATGGTAATAGTTTATTATTTCTTTTTCATATAAGGCCAAATATTTCTTCCTATTATTAGGATATCTAATTCTTACTTAAACTCAAAGTCATTTTGCTTCAACTTCTCCTATCCCACAGAATACATATCAAAAGTATTAGTGATTCCATTATTATCCAAAATGAGGCCAGTTACTTCAGTCTGATCTTCACTTCTGAAATCATGAAACATATTTCTTCTTAGATTATGTCCTTGACTTTGGTCCCTCCTATATTTAACAAATTTGTTGGGTTTTTTTTTCCATTTACCAAATGTCTAGCACAAACATATCGACTAATTACCCAAGTACAGAAAATACAAGACAAAAAAAAAAAAATCTGTAACAACTAGCCATTAGACAGGAATTCTTTGCAAAAAATTTAAGAACCATGTAATAAAGAAAACCTTGTAGAAGACCTACCCCAATCATTTTCACCACCATAAACCTCATTTCCACTCCACATCACAAAATCAACATTAATAAAAACAGAGAAACTAGAGGAAATATTAATATTAAAGTACCAAAAAAAAAAAAAACCCAACCCTACAAAAGCATGAATTTCAGTTTTATCTAGATTCTAATAATCTATGTCTGAAGAAAACTATATTGACCACCATTCTATTTCATTCTATTTCATTTTTGTCACCTTTCTCTATTTAAAGTATCTAGAATTTGGAGGTCTAGCTCTCATTCCTAAAATATTTAGCTATTTGAGTAGATTCTTAAAGAATAGCTTTTTACTCAATAGGCTTTGAGTAGATTCTTAAAGAATAGCCTATATGGGAAAAGAATCTAAAAAAGAGTGGATATATGTATTCACTTTGCTGTACACCTGAAACTAACACTACATGGTAGATCAACCATACTCCAGTAAAAATTTTAAAAAAAAAATAGTCTTTCAAAATCACTTTAAAGTAGGTCTCTTGGTGGTAAATTCTCTCATTTTTAAAAATCTGTAAATGTTTGGAGTCTCATCCTGAAAGATTTGTTGGGCATGCCAACTCCGTATTGATAATGATCTCTCAACTCTTTGAAGATATTTTTCCACCATCTTATCCTATTACTGCTAATTATGTAAGCCTGATTTATAAATCTTTGCAAATGACCTGTTTTTACCCATAGCTGCTTTTTTTTGTCTTTGGTGTCATGCATTTCACTTTGATGAAAGCATGACTTCCTCTTTATCATCCTGCTTTGGATAACAATGAATCCAGGGGCCAGCAAACTATAGACCATAGGCCAAATCTGGCCCATTACCTGTTTTTGTAAATACTGTTTTATTTGAACACAGCCATGCTCATTCATGTACATATTTTCTATGGCTGCTTTCCAACTACAATGGAAGAGTCGAATAGGTGCAACAGAGATTATATGACCTGCAAAGCCTAAATATTTACCATCTGGTCCTTTACAGAAAATGTTTGCCAACCTCTGCTTATGGGTGGCTTCTTATAATTTGTAATCTTTGATGGTGAGTTCATTTTCTGATATTAATCTAAGGGTAATCTTTGGGCTTTAGTAAAGGCGGGGCCGGTTTCTTATTCTTTCAGTGGTGTGAGGGCACCCCAAGAGTCAAGACTACAGGAGTCTAAGCTCAGCTTCCCTAGCTGGCTGTCAACCAAAAGTGCTATCAGCATCATCCACTAATCTAACTCTAGTTCATAAGGTTTTCTTCGTCTTTTTTTTTTTTTTTTTGGAAGAAGGGGGCCCTTGGAGACCACTCCTGCCTCTTTGCAAAACTCATCAATGACACAGAAACTCATCCTATCCAGGACCTAACTTCTGCAGTGGGAGGTTGTTCACAACATCTAGCCTTTCACAATTATAACATGGAAGATTGAGATATAACATTTCTGAGTCATAAAATTGGGAGGACTATCACATAAATAATTCTCTCTACGTGTGTGTTGGGGGGGGGGGGGCTGGAATATGAGGGTATTATTTTATTACAGTATAAACAAGCCAACTCAGACATATTCATCCATTCAATATGTGATTGCCTAGTGTGTGCCAGATAGTGCACTCTGGGAAAGCAGGATAAACCCTGACCAGCCTAAAGTAGACCTCCTCCCTACCATTGCTCCACTTATTTCCTTCAATGGACTTACCACCAGAACCGGGGGGTGGGGGGCAGCGGGGTCCATCTCCCCAACTAAACTGAAGTCTCCAATAGAGCAGAGATCTTATTCAGCTAATTCAGTGATGTATCCTCAGTATCTGACAGAAGGTAGGTGCTTAATAAAATTTAAAATAAACTATTAAGATAGAGCCATCCTCAGGAAACTTACAAGGCAGTAGCTGATTATTTCCTACCGCCTGGACATTCTTCCTTAGTTTTAACTGGGGAAAAGAACAATCTGAACCTGAGTTTCTAGGAAGCTACATATATGACTAGACAATTTATTCTTTCATCATGGACTTGTCAAAAACACACACTCTTTCTGTCCCCACAGAAAACAAGAGATCTTCAAAAATCTTGGTTTTCAAGGCATTTTACAGAATTAGATTTAACTCAGAATCACATTCTGAAGCTATTTTTTTCTTGCACACAGTATTATCTACTGCTAAGTAACAAATTATCCTAAAATTCAGTCACTTAAAATAACAATAGCTACTTAATACTGCTCACAGTTTCTGTGGGCCAGGAATTTGCGAGGGGTAGAAAAATCTGCCTAAAGGGTGGCTCGTACACAGAGTTGACAAATTGGGATTGACTGCTGAGAAGAAGCCTCATTTCCTCTCCACTTGGGCCCCTCTACAGACCTGTCGAGAGTCTTCACGGCGGAGACTTTCTTCCTGGAGTGAGTAATCTAAGAGCCCAGGGCAAAAGCTGAAATGTCTTCACTGACCAAGTCTTGGAGGTCATATACCATTACTTCTGCATATTCTGTTGGTCACACAGACCATCTCTGTTTCAATGTGGGAGGGGACTACACAAATGTACCAAATAGCAGAAGGTAGGAATGTATAAGGGTCACTTTGGAGGCTGGCAAACATACACATAAATATGATTATAACAGAATTTTAGAAAAGAACGAGTACATTAGGTTACAAAAGCTTGTAAGTAACAATCCCAAGAATAACTAGGTCTTCTGAATCCTAAGTCTTTCCATTATATCATACTATGAGTCAATGTGTTAGGTTCCCATCTTCTATCATGTAACAAAATAAATTTCAGAATTTATAAAAGAAATTAAAGTAAAAATAAAGTAAAAAATGTAGAAGAAAATAGATAACTATTAAGTATAAGGACTGGAAAGGATTCTTTGAGCATAATAACAATGGAAAATGAATAAACTTTAATGACTGAAATAATATTAAACTTCTATAAATCAAAACTGGGGACAAAAAATAGAGGCAAATGATTGGGAGAAAAAACTAAGAGCTTTTATAAATCAGTGAGAAAAAAAAGAAATCAATAAAAAATGTACAAAGAACATGACAATCACAAACGATGAAATATGAATGATCAATAAACATCTGACTTTATTAATAGTTAAAGAAATACTCTGGTAAGAAAAATATACATTTTTTTTTTATCTATTAGTGGGGCGTATATTTCCAAATGGGCACTCTCAGATGCTACATTTTGTGTACAAATTATTATAACTTTTCAGGAAAGCAACTAGACAACTGTGCATAGCTAGAGGCTTAAAACTGTTCATTCCCTTTCACCTAGTAATTTCAATCCTAAAAATCTTTCTAAAGAACAGAAATGCATTTATCACCAGTAATGAAAAAACTGTTTGTTCAAAACCTTGGCTTAAAATATCTTAGTTTGTGCCGATGCTCAGTGAATTTTAAAAAGAGAACTTAAGACTTTTAGTAAACTAAACAAATAACTAGTATTGACTAAGTAAATAAGGCTAAAGGCAACTGCTTTAATAAACTTAAATTTGACTATGCTCTGTCTTCTATCATAAATGACACATTTCTCTGCTCTGTTTCCCTACCATTTAATGTAAAGAGATAATTTTCACTGTAAATCATTTTGGACATAATTCAATTTGAAGTGATTTTAATGGATTTCAAAATACTTTTGTTGACAAAAGCTACTAACACCATAAAAAAATGAAAAAAAATAAAAAAAAACAGTGTAATGCCAGTGTTTGAAAGGCAGCCATCTGACTCCTCTCTGGAGTGTTTAAAGTGGCTCTGTCAGTTTCAAAATTGAAATATAAAGTGAAGTTCTGTATTCACTTCAACCTTGGAATTAGCTACACTGCTCTTACACTGTTCACGCATGAATGTGATGACAAAGATTTTCTCCTGGCCCAAATTCAATTCAGGCTCCTCTGAGCCACCTTCTCCACTAGGCCTCAACCTTGGCCCATAAAAACTGCAAACTCTCAGCACAAAAGATTTTATCCACCCTACTTTCCCCAAAGTTAAAAGACTTCTAACAACTCAAGGAGACCCTAGCCTGCCTTGAAAGAATTTACTGTTTGCTCAAGGCAACACCTGTGACAGGCCACCCTTTCTCAAAGCATTTATTAAAACGGCTTATAATGGTGGATCCTTCCTCTGTCCCTTTAAGATGTATATGTGTCTCCTACTCAGGGACCTGAAAGTTATTCATCTGAAATGTAATCACCAGGAAGGATGGGTCTTAGTCAGTCTTAGTCTCTGTGGGAGAATAAAATTCTAAATAATAGAGAAAGCTGGCCTAACTGCATTCACACTGATCAACTCTTGTCATTTTTCACTTCCCTAACTCCACTTAGCTTCCACTCACCCCTCTTTCTACTCCCTCATTCTTCCTTTGAAAGGCCCAATTACCTCTGTATAAACTGAAGCCGAGATCAGATCAAGCTGGACCCTCTTCCTTATTGCAAAAGTATATTACTGATTAAAATATGTCCTTACCACTAGTGTTTGGCTTTTTCTTTGACAACAGAAGGATTTTTCCTTTGCAACTTAAGAAACAGTAGGTTTGACAGGAAGAAATATACCTCATATATCAGTATCTAATGCTACTGACATAAAGAAAAAGAGCTAAAAATACCACATATTTCTGCAAAGCCAACGAAATAATTTCCATAATTTAGAACAGTGTTCAAGTGATCCAAACACATAACTTACTAAAGGCTGAGGTGCAAATGATGAGTTAAATCCACAGAAGTTCTGAGACAATGTATCAGAGGATTGCATGGGTTTGGACGCCATCCAACTAGGCTTATTACACAAAACAAATGAAGGTTAAGGACTCGAAGGCTCGCTAGGATTTAAATGTGAAGAAGTGAAAGAACTTCCCTAGTAAGCTGCAGCTGGATTTTTACTGGGAAAATACAGATGGTTTTATGTTGGATTAGTTGAGAATTTTATTTAAGGTTACGGATGACTGTAACAATTCATACTATACCATGAAGGCTGAAAGTAAATATATTCAGAAAAAAAAAAGCCTATTCAAATGAATTAATCCTCTGCCCTCACCCCAAATATATCAGGAGAAGGGATACATAAAAACATGAACTTATGAGAAAAAAATGTCAAGGCCCTGAGTATAGGAAGAAATTAGCCTCATAAATTTGAAGAGGGACATGTCCAAGTGCTAAACCAAGAGGCTGAATCAAAGACAACCAAGGACTTTATCAATTATGAGTACATTTATAAATTCTACAGGTTGTCTAGAACGATGTTAACTTCCCATTACTTCTATTCAAAATTAAGCAACTAAGAATAAGAAAACCTGTGCTCTAGTCAAAACTGCAATTACTTCTTGCTTCAGCAATTCACTTAGATTAATTTATTTAATCAATAAATAAATTGTCATGGCTTTTGTCATGGCCATAATCCTATGGGATTAATGCCCATAGGCATTTAAGTCTGCCTTTAAAGCACTATTATTCTATCACAGCTTTAAATTTTTGAAATTAATTTACTTCCCTTTTGTTATAGGCTGAATTGTGTACCCCCCAATGCCATCCCATTCATATGTTTAAGTCCTAACCTCTAGTACCTCAGAAGGTGACTTTATTTGGAAACACGATCTTTAAAGAGATAATTAAAACGAGGTCATCACGGTAGCCCTAATCCAATATGACTGGTGTCCTTTTAAGAAAAGGAAATTTGGACAGGGATACACACACACACAGGGAAGACCATGTGATGATATAAGGCAAAGATGGCTATCTACAAGCAAAGAAGAGAGTCTTCTGAAGAAACCAACCCTGTCAACACCTTGATCTCAGACTTCAGGCTTCCAGAACTGTGAGAAAGTACATTTCTGTTGTTTAGGCCAGCGGTCCCCAACCTTTCTGGCACCAGGGACCAGTTCCATGGAGGACAATTCTTCCACGGACTTGGGGGGTGGGGTGGGGGTGGGGGAATGGTTCAGGCGGTAATGCGAGCCACGGGGAACAGCAGATGAAGCTCCGCTAGCTCGTCCGCCGCCACTCACCTCCTGCTGTGAGGCCGGGTTCCTAAGAGGCCACGGACCGCTACTGGTCCGTGGCCCAGGGGTTGGGGACCCCTGGTTTAGGCGACCCAGTCTGTGGTATTTTGGTATGGCAGCCCTGGAAAACTAATACACTTTTCAATTTTCAAAAAAAGAAAAAAAAAAAATTACTGACTGCCTAGGGTGTATAAGATGCTGCTACTACAATTTCTGAAGCCACTGACTTCAGACATGCACAAATGTTTATAAAATTTTATTTTTCCTCTGAGCATATTCTGCTCAATTAAATCAAGAGAGATAGCTTTAAGTTTATACAATTTATAAGAGTTTCATTTCCAAGTATACAGACATTACAACCTTCCTACAAAATTACTTTGGCAGATAAATATTAAAATCTTTATATAGAGAGTAATTATAATCTTTACAAGAAGGCTCAGTACAGTCTAATATAACAGATTTGGAAACAGTAAATGGCAACAGTAGGAGCATGGTTTAAAAATTACAGTTTGTGACAAAATATTATGAAACTATTAAATTAGCTTTCAAAGAATACCACTGAATTACACAGAGAAATGCACATGATATAACATTGAGAGCTAAGAAGAACATGAAACGTGGTCATCAAGTATGATGAAATGAATACATGAAATCGAGTATGATCTAGATTATTATCACACATACACATGTAGACAAAAATTCATCAAAATGTTAGCACTCATTATCTCTGGGTTGTGAGGTTACGAGAAATAACTTTTGTACTAGAAAAGAGGTCCCATGCAAAAGCTTAATCCAGAGCAGAAATAGCATATAAATAGTTGAAACCAAATACTCAGTTCTGAAATAACGTAGGTTAACTGAGGTATGACATATTTATACCAATAATGTCATAGAGCCCGGAAAAAAGTACAAATCTAGCCACCATCAGACCGAGCAAGGTACTGTATGCTTACAAGACCTACTACTTATTTCTGTAACCAAGATGAATTCAATGACCAAAAGCCATGACATAGCAGGGAATTAAACTTTCAATGCTTAAAAGAATATTTAAAAAAAAAAAAAATCACTGTACATAAAAACTAGTGTGGCTTTTACATTTTCTTGACTCATAACTCTTTATGTCCAAAAACTACATCAAAAACAGATTTTTCAGTTACACATGAATTTTTTTTGTTAAAAACAGAAAAAACTTTAAAAAAATTAACTTATCTTAAAAATTAGCATTTTAACCCTTAACCTAGCACATCTGTTAGGAGTAAGAAAATTTCTAAGGAAATAAGATGAACATAAAGATTTAGAGTGGTATTAGTTTGAGTGAACTATTAGAAACCTCCTAAATATCAAATAATAAATTAGTTAAATCATAAACTAGGAGTCCAGTTTTTAAAATTCTTTGGATCACACAGTATTTTGAGAATTTGATAAAAGCAATGAACTCTCTCCTCAGAATCAAAAATACATGTATATATCCCCAAGTTTTTGCATACCATGATAGGAAGTTTACAAATAATTGAAGCTTAAACTACTTTAAGAATCCTCACACTAGAAAAATTTAATATGATGGAAACATATAACGCTCATATTATATTTTTAAATGAAAAAAAGAAGAGGATAAACCAGTAGATACAAAGAAGAAAAAAAAATTTACGTCTATGAATGAGAGACCAAATTATTAGGAATGGTTATCCTTGGATAGTAAAAATTACAGATAATTTTTATATTCCTCTGTGATTTTCTATATTCTCCATATTTTCTAAAATGAACTAGTTAGATAATGAAAAAAGAAAATTTAAGAGTTAGAATTTATTTTGTACAAACAAAATTGTTATCAGCCAAGAAACAAAGTAGAGTAGCTTCAGATAATGATCATTGTTTTTCAAGTCTTTAAGTATACAATAAATCACTGATGGTCACTGATAACCGGGCATACTCATGGATGACTGGGATTATTTTGTATAAATTTGTTGGATAGAGAAATGCCAGGGTAAATATTTCCTATTTCATATAATGCTATAAACTTAAAAGCAATCATAGGCAATAAATGAAGTACTCCTTTATAAATACAAAACTTTTTTTTTTTTTGCTTTTGGACTTCAGAATATTTTCAAAGTGTCTAAAATAAACTTTTAAAGAAACAAAGACTAGAACAAAAAACTTACATTTTCTATTGTGTATTAACAGAGCTTGTTTCAAATCTACTGTTGCTCTTCCTAACAAAGCATCTGCTTTTAAAGTGTGATGACTCCAAACTCGAAATTCCAATGTAGTCTGTGGGGTCACATTTCTGTAAGGGTAAAATTATAACAAATATACAGGAGAGTACGATTTACTTCAATAATTTTGAAAAAGCCATGAATCCAGTTTATTTGAGGAAAAAATATTACATGAAACAGTAAACTACCTGAATTATAAATAAAATATTTATTTTCAAGTACATTAGGACTTTAATACCCAGATTAAAAGTTTTTGTAATTAACAAATCAAAACACCAGCAATACATCTTAAGTCTTATTAAGACTTCAAAATAACACAATTTCTACCCGAACTAATACCTAAAGATTTAAGACAGTTGACTGCATTGGTTATAACACTTTTACTATACACAAATTTATAACATTATATTTCAGAAATGGCAAATGATTTTCTGCCCTATTTATTTTTATAAGACAATAAGAAAAAATATCGCTATATGGAAAACATTAGTTTGTAAAGCAAAAACAAGGACTATTAATGCTTCATTTCTAAATAAAATAAAATAAACCAAAATTTTTTTCATACTTAAAATTGTCTAGTCACACTAAAAAATAGCATTCCTTACTCTGAAGTCATCTTACCAAAAAAACCCAAAAAAACACCACCAAAAGAAAAACATTCCAAGAAGCACACTCTCTTTTGAAAATTTTGCATTCTTTATATACCAGATACTTACACAGTTAGCTGTTCATCCCATTTTGGATTAGAAGAACTACTGGATTTTGCTGTTTTCTTACTTTCTCCATCTACAACTACTTCTGTATATATTGCTGTTCCAAACCAGTTCTTTTTTCTTTTTAGTTTGGCACTAGAAACTAACAGAAACATGATAATCACTAGTGAATTTATTTAGCCACAAAGTAGTATAAATCAATAAAAATGGAATTGTGCGTCTTGCGCAACTCAAACTCTTTTCATTGGCAGGATGAAGAAACAATATAAAAGGGCTACTGTTAATGCCTGAGAACCATCTGACTTTAACAGTTTTATTGAAATAATTCACATAGCATATAATTCACCCATTTAAACTGCACAATAGTTTTAATATATTCACAGAGTTGTGCAACCATCACCACAAGCAATTTTAAAACATACTCATTACCCCCAAAAGAAACCCCATATCGTTAAGCAGTCACCTTCCTATTCCATCCCACCTCCTCCCCACCAGCCCTAGGCAACTACTAACCTACTCTGTCTCTATAGATTTGCCTATTCTGGACATTTCATATCAATGAAATGGTCTTTTGTGACTGGCTTCTTTCACTTCGCATACTTTCAAAGTTCATCCATGTTGTAGTATGTATCAGTATTTTCAATCATTTTATTGACAAATAATATTCCACTGTATAGGCATACCACTTTTTATTTATCCACTCAGCAGTTGATATAGACATTTGGGTTGTTTCCACTTTTTGGCTACTGTGTATAATACTGCTATAAACATTCACGTACAAGTTTTTGTGTGGACGTATGTTTTCATTTTCTTGGCATATATCTAGGAGTGGAATTGCTAGGTCATATGGTAACTCTGTTGAATAACTGCCAGGCTATTTTCCACAGTGGTTGTACCATTTTACATACCCAGCAGCAGTGTATAAGAGTTCTGATTTCTAGGGGGCTTCCCTGGTGGTGCAGTGGTTGAGAATCTGCCTGCCAGTGCAGGGGACACGGGTTCGAGCCCTGGTCTGGGAAGATCCCACATGCCACGGAGCAACTGGGCCCGTGAGCCACAACTACTGAGCCTGCACGTCTGGAGCCCGTGCTCCGCAACAAGAGAGGCCGCGGCAGTGAGAGGTCCGCGCACCATGATGAAGAGTGGCCCACGCTCGCCGCAACTGGAGAAAACCCTCACACAGAAACAAAGACCCAGCACAGCCAAAAATAAATAAATAAATAAATAAATAAAAATGAGAAAAAAAAGAGTTCTGATTTCTCCACATCCTTGCCAACCATTTGAACTTAATACTGAACTGCATCAAGCATCAAGAGAAAGGGAAGTGTCTTCAGATTCAATTGGCCTATTAATTTCTCTGCCAGGTAGAATTCACAACTTACCTATCTGAAATTACATAAACTTTGGCAATTTTTTAAAAAATGCTTTTCCTAGAAAGTTGATTTCAAAAAAAAGGAGGTATCTGCCTTTTCAAAGAAAAGCTTTAAAATCAAAATGTCACTAGAAGTTAATCATAACCCTTTACAGAAAGTGAATTTTAAACTGAATTTACCTGACTTGGAGAAAGACTTGTTTAATTTAGGCTAAGCATTTGATTTTTAAATAATGTTTACAACTACTAATTCAAATGGGGAATACATACTTTCAGGGCAAAGTACTGACTACCAAGTAGTAATAAGAACTTATCAAGATCACATCTATAATCAACTACCTGTGAACACTGTGGGTCTGAGATGAGAAAGGAGAAAGCCCCCTCCATGCCATACGTGTACCCCATGTTAAGAATATGAACATAAACAAGCTGATGTAAGCTTCCATTCTACCGCGAGCAAACAGTAATGTAAACCAGTAGTCACACAAATAAATCACTGAAATATGATATGAAAAATGCTGCAGCAGAAGTAGAGTATTTGAAATACAGTAGTCCTTAATTCACATTTGAAGAACAGGAAAAGATTCAAAGGAAATACTCTACTTAAGTACTGGCAACATAAAGCAATCAAAGAGTGTTCAATGTTATGTCTGAAGTGTTACTATCAGGGTCTTGGCAAAACTCACTTCCATCCTTCTCTGTTCCAAACTGCGCTAAATTCAACACCACTGAAGTGACAGAAGGCACAGACCTCTCCCAAGAAATCCCCCAATCAAAGTTCTTCACTCCAAATAAAAGTCATTTCCTCAGTATATGCAGGACTTATCTACACACTAGAAGAAGGGGAAGAAGGGGAAGGCAGTATTGGATGGTGTTAAAAGTACAGGATATCTTTTCAATAAATGGTGCTGGAACAACTGGACATCCACACATGCAAAAAAAAAAAAATCTAAACACAGATCTTATACCCTTCATAAAAATTAACTCAAAATGCATCAAGACCTAAATGCAAAACACAAAACTATAAAACTAGAAGATGACACGGGAGAAAATTTAGATGACCTTGGGTATGGCAATGGATGCCGTTTTAGATACAACACCAAAGGCATGATCCATGAAAGAAATATCCGATAAGGTGCACTTCATTAAAATTCAAAACTTCTGCGCTATGAAAGACAATGTCAAGAGAGTGAAAACGCAAGCCACAGACAGGGAGAAAATATTTGCAAAAGACATATCTGATAAAGAACTACTGTCCAAAAAACACAAAGAACTCTTAAAAGTCAACAATAAGAAAACAACCCCATGGGCCAAAGACCCTAACAGACACCTCACCAAAGAAGATATATGGATAAGCATATGAAAAGCTCAACATCATATGTCATCAGGGAAATATAGATTAAAAACACAATGAGATACCATTACACACCTATTAGAATGGTCAAAATCTGGAACACTGACCACACCAAATGCTGGGGAGGATGTGGAGCAACAGGAACTCTTATTCATCGCTGGTGGGGATGCAAAATGGTTCAGCCTCTTCGGAAGACAGTTTGACGGTTTCTTAAAAACTAAACATAGGCTTACCATATGATCCAATAATTGCACTCCTTGGTATTTACCCAAAGGATTTGAAAACTTATGTCCACACAAAAACCTCCACGTGGATATTTATAGCAGTTTTATTTATATAACTGCCAAAACTTCTAAGTAACCAAGATGTTCTTCAGTAGGTGAATGGATAAACGACTGGTATATCCAAACAATGAAATATCATTCACTGCTAAAAAGAAATAAGCCATCAAGTCATGGAGAGACATGGAGAAAATTTAAATGCATAGTACTAAGTGAAAAAAGCCAATCTGAAAAGGCTGTACCTTGCATGATTCCAATTATATAACATTTTGGAAAAGGCAAAACTATGAAGACAGTATAAAGATCAGCGGTTGCTAGGGACTGGGGGACCATGGGTGAGGGATGAATAGATGGAGCACAGAGGATTTTTTGGGCAGTGGAAGTACTTTGTATAATACTATAATGATGGATACATGTCATTATACTTTTGTCCAAACCCACAGAATGTACGCCACCAAGTGTGAACCCTAATGTAAACTATGAACTTAGGGTGACTATGTAGGTTCATCACTTGTAATGAATGTAGCGCTCTGGTGAGGGATGTTGATAATGGGAGAGGCTGTGAATATGTGGGGTTTGGCATATCTGGAAATCTCTGTACTTTCCTCTCAATTTTGCTGTGGTTCCAAAGCTGCTCTTAAAAAAATAGTCTTAAAAAGTGTTGGACACATCTGGGTTCATATTTTAACTCTGCCACTTGGCTAGACGTCTGACTTTAAGTAAATCAATGAACCTCCCTGACCCTCAATTTTCTCATCTGAAAAATAGGGGAACAATAAACAGTACCTGATTCTTAGGATTGGTGAGTGAAGGGATCCAAAGTACTATTATTATCAATGAATGCCTAGCACCCAACAATAGTGACTATTACTCTATAACTATTATGACTTACTGTATAGTATTAACTCTTCTGAGTTAATTGCAGACATATTCAAAATATATCCATTGTATATTTTTAATTGGCACAGTCTTCAATAATACCAGATGCTGGCAGGGTAAGGAAAGTAATTTTTAAAAGCTAATTTTTAATCTCACAAGGAATTCATAATGTGGTGGCAAAAATGTGCATATATAATAAATAACGAGAATACTATGATTTTAAATAACCAAAAGATAACCTCATTAATTCAAATAAGAATTCTAATCAGTGCAATACATAAGATAGATTTTATTTTCCTATTTCATGAGTTTCCTTTGGTGTTATACCAGAATATCCTCTATTGTAAGGTTATATAAATATGGGAAATCTATCAGAAAAAGAGAGTCCTCTGTGCACATGTGAGAATTTAATTTAACAACCCCATTCATAACAATACCACCCCCCTAGAATCTAGTAATAAACATAAGAAATGTACATACATGAAGATACCTATAAAACTTTACTGATGAACATAAAAAACTTGAAGGGAATGACATGATTATTCCTGGATTTGGAAATTTTAACACTGAAAGCTTTCAATTATCACCAATTTAATACATTTTATTTTTATTTTTTTTCATTTTACTTTAAACCTTTATTTTTTGAGCAGTTTAGGTTGGCAGCAAAATTGAGGGGGATTTTTCATAAACCCTCTGCTCCCACATATGCACAGCCTTCCCCGTTACCAAAGTGGTACATTTGTTACAACTGATAAACTAAAAATATGGAACACTTCACGAATTTGCATGTCATCCTTGTGCAGGGGCCATGCTAATCTTCTTTACATCGTTCCAATTTTTTTAGTATATGTGCTGCTGAAGCGAGCACTTTAATACATTATTTTTAAGTGATCTAAATGAAAACACTAATATTGGGATTTTTTTTTTGGGCGGGGGGGACAGAGGAGAAGGGAAGAAAACTCTAAAATTCAAATGAAATGTAAAGAAAATTAGAGAGTAATAAAGGCATATTTTAAAATGCAAAGTAATAATAGATTTCTCCCCCAATGTATTTCTTAAAAGTACTGTAAAATGGAAATAATTAAAACAGCCTGACTGCTATAAGGGCAGAAGTGAAAAGAAAAGAACAAATAAGATGTTAGTACATGATAATGGTAGCATTTCAAATCAATGGGAAAAGATAGATTATTCCATAACTGCTGAAGCGTTTGAAAAGAATAAACCCATAATTCACAACACTCATACAAAATATATGATACGTATCATTACATTTTTTAATTTAAAAATTAAACTATTAAGGTACTATAATACACTATGGTTAAAAAATTATAAATGTGCATATAACAGCCCATTAGTTTTTCAATCTCAAATCTTATCTTCTTATCCATCTTGCACACTTTGTTTCTGTCACTTTCCTGTAGAAAGCCTGAAATCTAGACTAATGAAGATGATACACTTCTGTGTACTATTAACCCTTATGTACAGGCACTTCTCTATAGTACACATTATATAGCATGTTATGGTAGGTAGTTTTCGCTTTGGCTTTTTTCTGTTATAGTTTTCCTGCTTTCATGACCAATATTCTTATTCTTGTCTGTTGCTGCCAATCAGATATGGGTTAGGAACAGAAATAAGAATAAAAATATATAAGCTAATAGAGTGTCTCAGTTTACAGACCATGACCTGCCAGACTGCAAAAGCAGAGGGGACCTTAATTCTGGTACTATCTGATAATTTTAAAAATAAAGAAAAATCAATACAGAGGTCACTGTTACCTAATAAAAGGAGCAACAACAACCTAAGACCTTGGTTGGTTTCTTATTACTAATGGAAGGCATTTAATCTGATTCTCAGTTCCTTCCTTGGTAAAACTGGAGTACATATTTATTCCACAAGGTACTGTTAGATCAATAAGATTGTGGATTTTAAGGTGTTTTGTAACTTAAAAAACTAGATCAACAAAATGAAAGAAAGGCAAAGGCAAGGAAATGAGAAGAGAGGAAAAGCAAGGCACTAAAACCTGGTGCCATTTAGCACAGGTCCAAGTTTGGTTTCCCAAGAGCATCACTGTATTTCAAAGGAGAATAATAACGGATATGCGAAATGATAAATACTGTGGAGGCACTATGTTGGCTAATTACATTACATCCTTTGGTCCGTATCTATTTTCCAATTGGTTCTCTAGACTTCCGGTGATTCTATTAGCTGCCTGATAGCTTCTCTATAAGTTGCCTTTTGGCTCAAATCAGCTAGATCAGGTCTTTGCTACTTCAATTAAGTACTCATACGTTAGGTAAAGAACAGGAAGAAAGTCACACCTCAGATATGCAGGCCACAGGTCCTGCACAAGCAACACTGTAACCAAATATATGGCTCTAAGCTTATGCAGAGCAAAAGCAGAAGTATTAGAAATTACACTTATAACTGGTTCTTAAGGGCAATACACATCAGAATCACCAGGGAATTGCTTCAAAACATGTAAGTTCTCAGTTCACAGAAAACTAAATACAAATATCCCTTAAACGTGGCTCAACCTCACTTACAATGAGAGAAATGATATTTAAAATGACACTTATGATACCACTTCTGACCTAACTGTCAACATGCCTGACAGCATATCCTGATGAGGCTATAGGAAAACAGGCATTCTCATAGACAGCTGGTGGGAACACAGAAATAGTACAGATCCTATGGAGAGGAACTTGGCAACATAGTTGGCCTTTGACCAACAGGGGTTTGAACTGCGTGGATCCACTTACACGCAGGTTTTTTAAAAATAAGGACATACTGCAGTACTACACGATCAGCAGTTGGTTGAATCCACGGGTGTGCAACCATGGATACTGAGGGCTGACTGTGAAGTAATACACGGATTTTCAACTGCACAGGAGTCAGCACCCATAAACCCTGCGGTTCAGGGACCAACTGTGATTGACATTATTACATGTGCTTACTCTCTGACCCAGCAATCTCATTCTAGGATTCTATCCTAATGACACATGAGCAAAAATAAGAAATGACATTCGCACAAAGCTCTTTACTGTAGCATAGCACTATCTGCAATAACAAAAGATGGAACCCAATGTCCATCAATAGGGGGCTAGCTGAATTAATTTTGGTATATCTAGTCAATAGAGTGCTGTGTAGCGATAAAAAGGTGTATGGAATACCCTGCTATGGATATTACTCTAGGATATTACTGTTAAATGAAGAAAAGCAAGGTGCAGAAACTAGGTGCTAAGAACTACAGGGTTGGGAGGAGAGATGTGAATACATACACTGTGCATATCTGCTTATATTTTCAAAAAGAAGAAATAGAAGGATAAATGAAAACTAATAAAAATGTTTACCAAAAGGGCAAGGGAGAGACGGGGGAGGAATGGGATAAAGTAGCCAGACTTCTCCAAATATACCTTAATTTAATAATTTTGACTCCACAACTGTATAAATGCTTTACATGGTGATAAATTAAATAAAAAATAAATAACTGAAAGCAGTGAATCTAACTAATCCAGTTGGTGGCATAACCAAATGGAAAATTAAGTTACTTTGAAACATGGTACTCTGACTATACATCCTAAGGAGGAGAAGCTCACAAAGAAATCTTAAAACTGTGATGAGTGGGCCTGTTACTTTCAGTAATTTTAACATTGCTATTCTGTGTACGTTAGGATAAAACAGATGTAACTGTGTTAATGTCATTTAGAATTAAAATTATGAGGTTAAGAGAAAAGAGATAGAAATATAAAGTCAAATGAAGTAAAAATAACTTTTTTCTCCTTTTAGTGGAAAATGGTTACTTAGAGGCTATAGCTATTATTTTGAATTGCAAATATCAGCATGAACTCAGGATTTGTTTTTTGCTTTCTAAGACAATAAGCATTTCCTAGCTCTGTTCACTGAAAACTCCTAGAAACAACTGACCTCACAGTAATGAGTACCATGGGAATTACAGTATATCTCCTTCTTATTCTAAGCTCAATCCTGCCCCTCCTAAGGCAAATATTATTTCTAATGTTATAAGCATAGAGGTACATACAAACACCCCTCCTTTTTCACATCCATATGGTCACATACTAAACACACTATTCCACACCTTGCTCTTTCACTTAACAATATTATCTTAGAACTTGGCTCCTACTGGTACACGTATTCATTTATTTCATGTCATTGTTTATCTAGAATTCCACTGTCAGTCTTTTGCTATTAAAAACTCTCTCTCACTCTCTCTGTTACTTCTACTAATTTATCTTGTAGATATTTATATATAAACTATATATATAAAAACTATATACATACATTATATATGGACATTATTTATATGCATAAATAAATAATACAAATACCCGCAAAATAAATTTCTACAAGTAAAATTGCTGGTTTAAGGACCACTCCTTGAATCATTACTCCAACTAGCTAAAATAAATTATCTGAAGTCACCTAAAAAAAGGCTCTTTCATGCTTTTACATATGCTGTTCCCTCTCTCTCTCATGCTTTTAGCTGCCAATCTAATTTGAGATGAACTCTGATCCCTCCTACAAGAGTCAAAGTGTTACCCTCTGTGAGTCTTTCTCTTACCCTATTCTCCTAGATCTATAGGCCATCTCCAATCCCAAGCAGACCTATGACACTTTCCTCCAAGTTCTCATTGCATCCAGTTAATGATCACTTTGCATGGTAACTGTCCATGCAAAACAAACCTGTCTCAACATTATATAGTAAGCTCCTGGAGTACTAGGGCCTTGTGTTTTCATATATAGAATTCCACTTAACAAGTATTTGCCCAATGATTGAACGAATAGCTTAAATGGATGAAAAAAGGCTTTTAGCATCCTTGTCCATCCTAATAATCATTTAAGGACCAGCTCAGTGGTGTTTATTCCAATACACAGGTTCTCCTACCACCACAGGAGACAGCTTCTCTGCATCCAGCACAGGTTCAATAAACACTTACTGAATAAATAAAACATTTTTAGAGGGTTTCTAGCTTTGAGGCCTATTGCAACAAATACACCATGGCATGAATCTAAAAGAAAATATACTTATGAAATAAGTCTGCTGAATCAGGTATTAAAAAGAAAGTTTCATCAAGGAACTACTATTTTAAATTACTGTGAAAATAACTTACCAGTTACCTGTAACTGTAACCTTCCACTGTCATTATTACTAGTATCAGACCTTGGTGAAGCAGTGGCCATGTCCCAAAATTCAGCTTAAACCTACAAAAAAGTTAATTTATTCATATATTAGACTAGAGATTATAATTTTCAATATGATTAACACTGTTTACTTGATAACTAAGAAATCACACTTAATAGAATATTTTCAACCTATCACATGTTGATATAGCCACAGCTGTCCCCCCATTTAAAATTAAGACTTAGTATTATTGTAAGTATTACAAGAGAATATGGCTAAGTAACCATATCTGGGTCAACTTGAGCAACAAAATAAATGATGGTACTAAGAATCCAGGGTCATGTGTTGATTTATAAATCAAACAAATACATAAACAATTTTTATATATTTATTTTACATATTATATAATATTATACATTATTTATTACCTGAACCACCTAAGTAAACTGTCCCTTTACTCTTTAATATTTTAGTATGTATTTCCCAAGAATAAAAATATTCTCTTAAGTAACAATACAATAACAGAATTCAGGAACTTAGCTAGTACATTACTATTGTCTAATATACAGTCCATATACTATAATTTCATCACCTGTCCCAACAATGTCCTTTATCATGATCTTTAATACAGTACCTAGAACAGGTTTATATATTACATTAAGTTGTCATGTCCCCAGTAAATCCTGCATGTTTCTTTTTATAGATAATTTTTTTGAAGTTCTGCTTCACTGCTCCCCCAACTTTTACTTTTTAAATAAAATACAAAGCAGCTTTCTTCTGCATGGCAAATATTTTAAGGATAACCTTCTATTCACCTTTAACCTACTAAGATAAAGTAGAACATTCAGGGCAAGATTCAGAAATATTAACAAATATGTTTCTTACCCTTTATGAACTTTACATGTTATGATTATTAAACATAAATTTTTAAAAATTAATTTTAGCAATAAAAGATAAAATAAAACATGGTCAACCAAAGAGACTATGAAAATGGCATTGCATATCTGAAAAAGAGTCATATAGAATTTGTTTAAACTCTTCATTTTAGAATAGTTTCAGATTTACAGAAAAGTTGTGAAGATAGCAGAGTTCTCATATACCCTATACCCAGTTTCCCCTACTATTAATTTCTTATATTAGTATGCTACAGTTGTCATAATCAATGAACCAATATCAATATATTATTATTAATTAAAATCCATAGTTTATTCAGATTAGACAGAACTTAAGAATCAGTAAACTTGAACATAAACCTAAAAAAATAATTTAGAAGTAATGCTGAAATAAACAGCTTGAAAATACCAAAAAGAAGCTAAAAGACGTGAAAGATAAAACGTGACCTGAAATATATTTCTACTCATAATCTCAGAAAATGAAGAAAGAGGAGGTCATACCAGGAGAGAAAATGACTTAATTTTCTGGAGCCATGAAAAACATTTATTCACAATTCTAAGAAATACAATATATATAAAAGAGGCAGGATAAACATAAAGACACTCACATTTGGACACAAAGCAGTCAAACTGCAGAACACCAAAAGAGAGCATGTTAAAAGCAGCCAGAGAGAAAAGTGGTTACATACAAAAGAAGAGAGTAAAGTGACAGCAGAATTCTCAACAGCAGCAATGGAAGCACAAAAGGTAGAACAAGCATCTATGTGCAAAGAACTGAGACAAAAATTATTCAACCACTAAAACTCTCTTTGGGACACAGAAGGCATTAAGACTTTGCCAGATAAACCAAAAGAGAGTTTACCGGCAGCAGACCTTTACTTTAACAATATCTAAAGGACATGTTTCATAAAAGAGTAAAATTACACAGAGGGATGATCTGAGATGCAAGAAGGAAAAGATGAGTAAAGAAATTAGTAAGCATACAAATAAATCTAAATAAACATTGTCTGAATAAAATAACAATAACAACATCTTATTATGGTATTTAAATAAAACCAGTATAAAACATTCAAATATGGAATAAGGAAGAGAAGCATACAATGGAGAAGCAGGGCAGGAAGAGAGAGGACAGGAGTTGATGATGTAAATTCTTGCATTGTCCAGCAGAGGGATTATGATCTGGTTTAACTTTAGCCTATATATTAATAGTATGCCAGCAGAATTTCAAGGGTAATCATAAAAGAATAGAAATAAGTGAGCGTAATTTCCAAACTGGTAGAGAAGAGAATACAATTTAAAGAAAATCAATTCCCAAAAAAAGGCTAGAAAAGGAAAGAAAAAAAAAAAAAAAAAAGGCATAAACAACCAGGACTGCCAGAAAGCACAAAGAGAGTTCAAATACAGAAATAATCACAATAAATGTATATGGACAAATTCAAAAGTAAGATAAGAGACATCGATAAAATAAAGATGCTGATAGGATGAAAGCAAAAATATGGAAAAGGACATATTAGGCAAATATACACAAAAAGAAAGCTGGGATTAGTTATAATAGCAGAAAAAGAGCATTATTAGGGAGAACAAAGAAAATGATACAAGATCCAATCTACTAAGTAGAAATAAAACTCTAAATTTGCATGCTTAAAAAAAAAAAAAAAAGCCTCGTTTTGGTTCTTTCCCCCAGCCCAGCAAAGTGACCTGAGCCAAGAAGAATGGGAACACTATCTCCCTCACAGGCTTACAGGCTGAGGATGGTAACACTGGTGGAAGCAGCATCTCTATCCCCAAACCAGTCAGCTGGACTGATAAAACAGATGATCTGGAGGATGTTTCAGGCACGTGGCACAGTTATGATGACAACAGGTATAAGGCACCTGCAACTCACCATTACATCCTGCCCACTGCTCCACAGGCTGCTTGGGAACCAGAGCCATTTCCCCATCTGCCACCCTACACTGCTTTTCTGGGGAACCCAACTTGTGATAGACAGAAGTCTCCATTAAGGAATTCTTTAGAGGATTAAATATCAGTGCAGTGTATTTACCGTGCGAACCCAGTAATCCAGAGAGGCTGAAAGGTTTTAATAATGCTGAGTTTGAGAACTTGGAGTCCCTGCTCAGTATCTTCAACCTCAAAAAAAAAATCTCTAGGTAACAGAATTCCAGGGGACACTGCTAATCAAGCACAGGAAAAAGACACGGATGATCATTCTTTTGGCTGAAAAAGAAATCAGGTTTCTCACAAAACCGATACAGACTGGAGGAACTGTCCTGCCATAGACAGCTTGGATTTGACTATCCACCTAGGAGAGGTGAAGACAGCTTTGAAGGCAAACATTGTAGTCACTACGGAGGCCAGGACTGCTATCATGACTAAGGCAGCAGAGACCATGGTAGAGGCTATGACTTCAGGATAAACAGTGGCAGAGATGCATGTCGTAGTGGGTACTATAGGGATGATGACTACAGAGGAAGCAGGACCACTGTGAAGATGGATAGACAGGAGGACATTCAGTCGTGGAGCACCAAAGACAACTGCTCTCCAGACGATTACAGGTGTGATGATAGAGGACCCTCCCAGAGACCCAAACTGAATCTAAAGCCTCAGAGTACTCCTAAGGAAGATGACTCCTCTGCTGGTACT